>NW_025536811.1:0-49058 GCF_020615455.1 Coregonus clupeaformis
AACAAAGTTGTCTCAGTTACAGCTCTCTGATTCTGTGTGCCCCTGCGTTGTATGTATCTCTCCCTCCCAGGTAGTAGTAACAGTCACTCCAAAATCTTAAAAGTGAGAAGTCCTCCGCCCCACTGCAGTTATAGAAACGTGTCTCATTTGATGAAATTATCTGAATTAGCGTAGGTGAAGGCCTCAATATCTAAATGATGAAACAGTGGGAAGAAACGTTATGATTCTAGAAGGACATCTCGATCCCTTCCTGTTGAAAGTTGCCCGCTGATCATCCGGCTACTTCTACTCGCGTCCTCCTAACGCCGTCCAGAGGCCGATGTAAATCGAAGTACTATCCACAATTCAATAATGCTGCTCCTTCTCCTTACAGGAAGTGCGTGACTCAGCGTTAAATGCGTCACATTACTTCTTTGCAGTCCTCATTTCATGTTATTGTTTTATCTATATTGCACACCTGGTTAATTATGTTAATTATTCCCTCTTTTACCTGGAACCCTCTCTTGGTGTTATGCTGTTCCAACACATTATTTTGTTTAATATTAGCTATATACTGATCTGCCTCCACCCTTCCCTATAAATGAAAAATATGTTTATTACTTTGACAAGTAAAGTCGTGCGTTATTGAATTCTGTGTTCTACGCCACAACTCCGTCCTACCACCTACACATGAGAATTACAATAATTATTTGCTTAGCGGTGCAGTCTGCGTCATAATCTTTCGCATTTCAATAACGTGGATCTGCTAGTAAAATGAAATGATCCAGTGACTGTCTCTCTATTTATGCTCTTGTACCTAGCAAGATAGCCGCGTTAGCCAATTAGCTTGTTGTTGCTCCAGCCTGTTGGCTGGGTCTTGACATCAGGTCCTTCTTCCCCATTAGGCGTCTAATTGCTGTCGGCATCAAAGCTAGCAGCTCTGAATTCTGGCTTAGCCAATCTCACAAAAGGTCTGAGTTCTGAATCATTTGCTCATGGAATTAAGCACATCCGTAGTATAAACCAGTCTTTAGTCTTGAAATCTTTGGTTATTTATTTGCACCAACAGCCTGTCAGATCCTTAAAGATGGTGAATAGCTTAAAGTGTGAGCAGTGCCAAATAGTGTGTAGACAAGGAGACCTCTCAGTATATGCCAAAACTTTTTAAGCCATTCTCAAAAGAGTGAGGTTACAAGTTTATCTTTCAGCAATTACTTTGCCATTGTTCCTCATTAGTGTATGATATCTGTTTCTAGCTCTGAGTCTCTACTTTTATCCAATGTAAAAACTTTACAATTAAAAATGTTGCTACATAAGACCAAATTAAGACAGATGATTCATTATTGAATAGAACTACAGGACAATACAAAACCTCAACCCAAAAAAGGCTGGTGTTGATGGTATCCTAAATTATGATAAAATATCTGAATACCTAATTATTCATGTGCCAACCTCTTAACATCATCATATACTCAGCATCTTAATATTTGGAACCAATGACCCCTGATCACCCCCAATCCACAAAAGTGGAGACAAATTTGACCACAATAACTGCAAATGGGATATGCATCAACAACTAACAGGAAAATCATCTGCATTATCCTTAACAGCAGACTCGTGTACATTTCCTCGAGTGAAAACAAATGCATGAGCAAATGTCAGTCAGCTTCTTACCAAATTAACCGACAAGCCATGTCCCCCTAATTGGCAAAACAAGCCAAAACAAGAGCGAAGTCTTTACGCGCTGTTGATTTCACGTTTGACTCAATTTGGCATGAGAGTCTAAATTGATGGAAGGTAGTGTGGAAATAAATTATAAAATCAGCGCCACACAGAAGCAAATTATTGCAGTTAAGTGGCAAAACACATTTCTTTCCCCAGGATGTAGGGTAAACAAGATAACAATCTACCCTCTTCAACATATATATCAACGGGTGAGACACTACCTTAGGCAGTCCACAGCACCAGCTCACCTGCAGAATCAGTGTCTATAAGCACTGGCTGATCACAGGTGTGTCCCAACCAAGAGGCTACACTTAACGCACCTATAGATCTTCTGCACAGATTCTGTCAGACCTGGGCCACAGAGAAATCTCAGTAGACAAAAGAAATGATGTTCAAGTTCCAGTTGCCAGGACCACAAATATAATTACATCTGGAAACACATTGCCTAGAGCTCACAACAAACTGCCACACCAGCCTAAGCATCAAGCGCATGCAGTGCTTCACTGGCTGTGGCGATCTAAGAGGCAAGGCAAGAAGGGCCTTCTATGCCCTCAAAGGAACATAAAATTCAACATACCAATTAGGATCTGGCAAAAATACTTGAATCAGTTATAGAACCCATTGCCTTTATGGTTGTGGCAGGTCGGTCTGCTCTGCTTAATAATTCACAAAATGGGATAGCATAAGTGGTTACATACAATTTTTGCAAAAATATCCTCTGTGTTTCTAAAATAAAACACAAAAATCATGGAAGCAAATTAGTAGTTGTGAGTCAAAATCCGAAAAAATCATTATTACAACCACCTAAAGGAAGCTATTCCCAAACCTACCTGTAAGCCTGTCACTACAGAGATGAACCACAGGAAAGGAATTACCTCAAATAAAGTGGCCTCAGGGCTCTGATACTGTTGTTCACCAACACAAACAGACCCACAGAGCCCAAGGACAGCAACACAATTGACCCAACCAAATCATGAGAAAACTAAAAAAGAATAGTGCCACAGCACATTGGAAGAATCAAAGAACAAAGTAGGCAAACTAAGTACTATTTGGCTCTAAACAGAGAAAGTACACAGTGGCAGAATACCTGACCCAATGTATTTATTATTAGAAGCTTTGACTATGTACAGACTCAGCTGACATAAGCCTTGCTATTGAGAAAGCTCATACGTCGGCAGACCCAATTCTCAGAAGAACAGGCTATGTGCACACTGCCCACAAAATGAGGTGGAGATGGCTGCACTTCCTAACCTCCTGCCAAATGTGTCCTGTGAGTACATATTTCCCTCAGATTACACAGACCCACAAAAATTCATCATTGTTTGACATTAATACATATCTAATGGGTAAGAAATACCCTGATGTACCATCACTTAGCGAATTTGTGACCTGTTGCTGAAAAAATATCAGTGAAGAACAAACACCATTATATTATTATATTTATGTTATTTATTTTCTTACATGTAACTATTTGCTATCGATATAACATATATATTGTCATCCTATATCAAATGTCTTTATTGTTAGGAACTTTTGTGATGTGATTCTGTATTCATTTTTATGTTTATTTCACGCTTTGGTTTGTATCTATCTTCACTTGCTTTGGCAATACAGCTATATGTTTCCCATGCCAATAAAGCCCTTAAATTTAAATTGAATTGAGAGAGACTATATATAGCATAATATATCCTTTGAAATGTCTATTGTTATAATATTTAATAATGTTCATTTTTATTCTTTATTATCTTTTATTTATTATCTATTTCACTTACTTTGGTAGTAAACATATGTTTCTCGCTGTGGCTGCCCCAGAAATAGATTGAAAAGAAGAGAAGGAGGGAGAGAGAGAGAGGAAATGCAAAGTGCAGCCTCCAGAAAATATAACTCCCAGCCACCTTTTCTGACATGATGTTCTCTGCATACACAAGGATTCCTATTAACGGCTGGGTCTGACACAAACCCACTCAGAGGTGAGAAGGCTCCCTCATGGATTCCTGTCCTTGGTAGAGACAGTCTTTTCATTAAACTCAAGCTCTCACCCCATTTTTTTCAATGAAGCATATCAGTGAGCGGGGAGAGAAGGTTGTAGAGAGAGGAAGCGAGAGAGAGAGGAGAGAGAGAGAAAGGAGAGGGCAAGAGAGGAGCGAGGAAGGAGGCGGGAGCGAGAGAGAAGGCAGAGAGGGGGAGAAAGTGAGAGAGAGTGAAAGGAGATGAAGACAGAGTGGTGAGTTACCTTGGGCTCTTACTCTGTCTTTGATATTCCTAATAACTGATGTTTGAATTCTGCAGCTGTACAGGGTTGACCTCAGGCGAGGCTGGTGGGGAGAGGATCTATGGAGGGCAGGTTCACTAATGGCTGGGTCCCAATGTAATGGAACAGAATTAAACACAGTGTTGCCTGTTTATGTTTGATGTATTCAAATATTCCATTCACTTCATTACAGTGACCATCCTCCTGCAGCTCCTCCCCAGCCTCCTCTGGTTGACCTGGTGATCTCATCTCTTCTTCTCTCTCTCTCTCTCTGCCTGTTATCTACACTGTATTTACAGTACTTATAACTGTCTTACAGTCTTCTTTCCTAAGATTTGTTTACGCACAGATGTCTGGATCAGTGTATGAAGCTGAAGTAGAATCCTGTGCTCTTTATTAAATATCTTTTGTGCCATCTGGTGTATGTCACACATATTTTACAGGCTTCTACTAATGTGAAGAAAAAATAATTTTTGGCAGAAATTAGAAATGTGTGAGTAAGTGTATGTCCTTTTATGGTTTGTGTGCAATATGAATGCAAGAGTGATTACACTGTGCCTTGTATTTGTGTGTGTGTGTGTGTGTGTGTGTGTGTGTGTGTGCATGTGTCAGTGAGGGCAGGGGCTTGTCTCTGCACATAGGAAATTAATCTTATTCATGAGGCATAAATGGCCTGATGTATAAATTGAATCCTGTGAGCAGTTCTCATGTCACTGCCTAGCTGCTTGCCTTCAGGTGATGGGGACCCGGGAGGCTATGTCGGCTGGTGCTGCCTGCTGGGCACACATGCAAGCTGCAGCACTTTACTCACTGCGTACACAGATGGTAGGAGGCAGTGCAGGTCAATGATCTCAGTGGGGATGCCTGGCGATAGTAAAAAGTTAGTACTTCTTGGCTGGGCCACAGTTGGCTGAGGGCCCATTGTCACAGACCAGCACTATCAGAGGGATTCACCTCAAAGAAACAGCATGGATGAAGTCAGCAACAACATAGTCAACAACCACTTCTTCAACAAAAGAATCAATCACAGAGTCAGGACAATTCCAGAAGTTTAAAAAAGGATACTTTAGATTCTACTTCTGAAAGTAGGTTCCCACACCATTAAATATTGTTATAGCCATTACAGACAGACAGACAGACAGTGCTGTCTCACTACAGGAGGTCACAGAGCATGCAGGGGCCTCTGAGAGGAGGAAGAGTGAGGTGGCCTGTAGGAGCTGTGAGGTGTGTGTCGAACAGCACACCTGATAAGCCACTGGTCTGAGTCTACAGGATGTGACCGGCGCCTGTGTCAGCTCAGCCTCAGTTAAATACATGTATCAAAACCTCTCTTCACCTCTCTTTCTGCACATTGCTCTTAATCACAGCAAACAGCGTTCTTGTCTTAAATGCTGATAATGACCAACCACACACATACGCACACACACAGAACAAACCACAGTAGCCTACACACAAGGCAGGATGACAACACACAGGCACACACACAAACACAGTCCCATTTCCCCTCTCTCTCTATAAGACACATCTGGTGCCTAAAGCAGGTCATAATCTCTAGCTGGCACGTGAGTTGCTCAGAAAGTCTGAGATGAGGATGGATATGATTTTGGTATCAATCACTTTGTTCTTTATGGGTGCTCTTTTATTATGTATTCTTTGTGCTCTCTCCCCAAGTCGATCATTACTCTTCTTGCTTTAGAGAGGGCGTATAATACCCAGTTTCAAATATCACCATTGCATTCAATCTGTATACTAGAGATACCTAGAAAACACTCTCTGCAGCACACACATCCTCAATTCTCCTCTATTCTCTCATCCTCTCTCTCTCAGTGGTGACTGATTTGTTACCACACGATAAATTCACACAGTGTGGCAGCTCTCATTCCACACAGCAGCCCCAGCTAGAACCATGTCCCACAGTGAACATACTTTGTGCGTGGCTCAAGTAGAAATTTCTTCTATGTCCATGTAGGCAGAGACCTAATAATAAGTGCTCAAGTGCTGATGTCTGTAGAAATGTGTGCTTTGTGGAGGGCTGCACATGCCATGCAGTGCACTGAGCCCTAAGCAGCCTAATGCATTCATGTCTTGGTACACAAGACCTGCAGTCGGAACAGGCCACCTGCTCTTGATGGATAAGAGTGCTGTCTCTATGACATGGAGGCAGAATTTATAAGACCTTTGGGATATGCCCAGTCCCTCTTAACCCAATGTGCTTTCTTTCCATGAGGTGAATTTAGATAGAGAATTTAAAGTTCCTCATCTCATCCATCTGTCATACATTCCTTTCTGCCCACTCCTCCTCTCCCAGTTCCGCCTTTGCAGGACAGCCACATGACAATTACCACCTCAGTGTGGAAGGCTAATATTAATGTTAATCTGCTTTCCTAGAGTTAGCGCATTGCGCCAGCAACCTGAAAAGTCTCTGGTTTGGGCCTAATTTGACTAATTAAAAATGTGTTGATGTGCCCATTGCTCCTGTAATTATTTTGGGATAAGAGTACTAAAATGGCTCAAATCTATTCTCTAGTTACAGTGGGCTAGAATTGCCAGGGACCTTACACAGTACACCCATGTGCAAAGGAAATTTGATGTTCTGAGTGTACAAAACATTAGGAACACCTGCTCTTTCCGTGACATAGAACTTGAGTGAAAGCTATGATGTAATGATGTCATATTAATCCCTTTAATCAGGTGTAGATGAATGGGAGGAGACAGGTTAAAGAAGAAGGATTTTAAGCAGCAGGACAATTGAGACATGGATTGTGTATGTGTGCCATGCAGAGTGAATGGGCAAGACAAAATATTTAAATGACCTTTGACAGGGTATGGTAGTAGGTGCCAATAACATACCTAGGAGGTAAGCATGATACATATTACAAATTGATACTTGGAGACAGATATCAATAAAATATACGATCCCAAAATATACTGGTACAATTATATTCAGCATATAAAAATGTAGTCCCATGTTTCATGGGCCAGGACCTGAAGGCATGAAGCTGGCCTTCTAGTTGTGCATGCCCCCAGCCTCTGGAATAGCCTGCCAGAAGGGCTGAGGGACAAGGCTTCTTAATCTTGATTTTCTACGTCAGCCCGCTCAATATTTTGAAGAATTGGCAGTCACGTCCCAACAGCCTCACAACCGCAGACCATGCGCTTATGGCCAGGTTCTCCATCGGCTTCTTCACCAGTGGGATCGTCTGAGGGAGGGTGCTGGAAAATGCCCAGGAAAGCTTTGCTCATTCCTGATTAATACAGTGCTCCAGGGTGGTGCTCCCAGTGGGTGATCTATCTACGCCAGGCCACCAGCTGCAGCCTGCGTCATAAATCCATAGATCGCGAGACCAATATTTATTTAAATTATTTGACTGAATTTCTTCTACTATAACTCAATGGTAAATCTTTAAGTGCTATGTTGCGTTTAATTTGTTCAGTATAATATTATGATATGTAAAAAAAGATCCCATCCTGATTACAGTGTCCTCAGTGAAGAAAACCCCAGATGCAGCCCAGAAGTGTATACTGCAGTAAAGGAATCCCAAGGAGTACAGGTATTTTACAGGTATTCATGTAAAGACACCAACAGTGTGGTGTCATACTTGAGTAAGTAAAGTGCCTAAATGAAAACAGCTCAAGTAAAAGTGAAAGTCATAGTAAAATACTATAATTTAAAATCTAAAAGGTCTTGGTTTTAAATATGCCCGTGTCAAAGTAAATATGATGCAAATCTACCATTATCAAAAACAAAGTAAAGAAAGTATAAATAATTTCATTCATATAATGAAGCAGATATTCATTTTATTCTTTTTATTTATTCACGGATAGCCAAATTTTGATCTATCAGACATCATTTACAAACCAGTATTTGTGTTTAGTGAGTCCACAGATCAGAGGCAGTAAGATGACAAAGGTCTCACTAGCAGTAATTGTGGTGGATAAATACCTGCTGTTCTTTTCTTGAGATATAGTGGAGTTAAAAGTAAAAGTTGTCCCAAAATAAAAAGTTAAATAGATACTAAAATCCATAGTAGTACACTTTAATGTTTTCTGTTTAGTACTTTACACCACTGCACACCATAAAATACTGACTGACTAAAACTCCCTCCATTGTGGAAGGAAGTTTCAGTGAGACTCTCATGATCAGAGCTGAATAAAGGCTTTGTAAGATTCAACTCCATTCCCATGATTATACACATCAAACAGCAGGTATGAAAGCGCTTACCTTGTACACTATGTTTGTCTTTTCTTTGTTTGCTGTAAATCCATACTTCATGAAATAAAAATGTTAATACACCAAACCACACATGTTTGCTATTCTGTTGCTCTAAGATTGCAACTCAACGTGCATGTGCCAATTGAATCTCAACAAAGAAACAGTAAGTGTTGTATTTGACTAATATTCAGCTCAGAAAACAAAGAAAAGGCTACGCAACTAGAGCGCGAAACATACATAGGTACAAGTTGGCGATTCATAATTTACATTATTTGAGACAGTGGTGCACAGAGCCCAGTTTCCTGCCTCTGCTCTCTATCTTCCTCTCAAACAGCTCAGTCTGGATGGTCTTGAGTCAGTGTCAGGAGCACGCTGTGCAGCCTGCCCGGCGTTGCTGGGCCAGCTGTTCTTTAAAGGTCCTCCGTCTGCGCACTGCCGCTCATTTTGTCCCTCTAGGCCCGCCTCGGTCTCCAGACGCTCTCGCCGGCCCCACTCCTGCGTTCTCCACCTACAGGCGCTCTCCATCACGAGGAGGAGTGGGTGGAGGAGTGAGCCGGTAGAAGGAGGAAAACAATGTAAAAATCAGAGAAGGACGGGGTGCGGAGGAAAGTTGGAAAGCAACCATCGCTGCTGAGAGGAATATAGGAAGAGCCTCCCTGCAGTCAGTTAGTCAGTCAGAGCACCCAGTGTCCAGGTCGTGACAGTAAAGCCCTTTGTAAATGCTCTGCAAGTGAAGGAGATGGACCATTAAGCATTATCATCCACTCCTCTTCCTTCAGCCGGACTGCCAGCCACCGCAGCAGAGCCCATTAAACATACAGGGTGTATTCCCACAGCTGATATCTGCGCCCAGGCACTGAGGCAGAGATTGTTGCTGCTGGGACAATAAGGAAGAACAGAGGAGAGGGAGAGAAAAGGAGGAGGCGTGAGGCACGTGGGGCTGGCAGCGGAGCACTCAGTGTCCAACTGGCAGGGGGGCAGCTGGGACAATGTAACCTTAGAGTTCTCTAAAGAACACTTCAAGGAGAGTCATCTCCATTCTACCACTCCATGCAGCGTGAATATACTCTCCAAAAATGACCAGCGGCAAATCGTCAATTGACCACCACCACACCAGCCAAACTCCCAATACCACCATGTCGACTAGTGGCGCAGCATGGAGTCAAATGACAGTAGCTTGATTAGTTTGGTCTGATGTTGAGTGAGTAGATTACTCGCATCTAAGTGTAAAGGTCTGCAAAAGCTATGTAAGTCCCAGTCCATTCCAAGCCATATATAGATGGTTAAAGAAGCCCACCTGGCTGAATGTTTTTAAGCCTCACCTCTGCACGTAGCTTTCGTGCATTTTTATCCATACTGGTGCGTGCTCCCAGCATCCCTCCAGGTCCTCCGACCTCCCAGGCCAACTCATCCTGGTGTACCTCCTTCAACATGCTTCAGCTGAGACAGCGAGAGAGAGAGAGAGAGCGAGAGAGAGGCGAAAAAAAAAAAAAAAAAAAGAGAGAGAGAGAGAGAGAGAGAGATAGAAGAAATAGATGATAGTAGATAGATAGATATTGGTAGAAAGATGATAGATAGATAAATAGATAGATAGATAGATAGATAGATAGATAGATAGATGAGAAGAGAGAGAGAGAGAGAGAACGAGAAAGAAAGACAAAAGAAACAGGAGAGAAGAGAGAGGTGACATGGATAGCCAGACAGCAGAACCGCTACAGGTGTTAAGGTCCTTGGTAAGACTAGACTATGGGCATCCGTGGTCTTAGTGTTAGTTCCCTCTCTCCTCCTATAAACTAAGCCACCTTCAAGAGTGATAAATTTCCCCATACAACACTAATGTTTCTCCACTCAGCTCTGCAGGCTGCAGTGGTTTCTCCATTTAACATCTGAAATCCCACTGTGGTCCAGGTCATATTACACACATGCCACATCTCAACCTTCTCCTCTCCTCCTCTGCCACTTCCCACGTGATAAATCCGTATATCACTGACTACCCCTGCCAGTCCATTCATGGTTTCCAATGACATCGCTTTTAGTAGCTTATCTGCTCTGAGCACAGAGTGCCTCCTATGGCTTTCTCCTGTAAACACATACATTTTACAGTTTAGTCATTTAGCAGATGCTCTTATCGGAGTGACTTACAGTTGAGTGGTACATACATTTTCCTTACTGGCCCCAGTAGATCAGACCCTCACAGCCCTGGCGTTGCAAGCTCCATGCTCTACAACTGAGCTTCAGGAGGCCTACAAATTGAGTCCTTTAATAAGAGGCAAGTGTGCTGTGGTGACTAAACAATATTACCATTCCCACCGGTTCCTACAAAAAATGTGAAAGTTGGGGAAAAAAACAAAAAGGTGCCGCTCTGCATGTTTTTCAACGCTTTTCAGATTTGCTTTCTTTTAAGTGACATGTCAAATTACACTCATTCAGGGCTACATTCCAAAAAGTAATTCAGTTTGGCAAAGTAACTTCGAGTGAACTATCTGCAGGAGATGGCACGTTTCTTTTCGACTCTGATGGCGCAACACTAGCGTGATTTCTTTTCTTTATTTTTTGTACCATTATTCTTCTCAAAAAGAATTAACGTTAATAACTAAAAGGACATTGAAGAGTCTGATAAAAAAGTATCCCAAACTATTATGTGTCTATGTATATATTCATATATATTTATATATCTCCATATGTGGTGTTTAATAATAATAATAATAATAATAATGCAATAATAATAATAATATGTGTGTCCGGTTCCGAGAAGTTGTGTCTCGGTTCTGGGAGTTGGTACAGTATGCCTGCCCCCCCTGTTGTGGCGCGATCTGGGGTTGTGAGAGGCTAAGGTGGGGGCCAAGGAGGAGGCAGGGGGTTGTGTCTTTCAGGCAGGCTTGTCGTGAAGAGTTAAATGGAGG
This sequence comes from Coregonus clupeaformis, assembly GCF_020615455.1. Taxonomy (NCBI): domain Eukaryota; kingdom Metazoa; phylum Chordata; class Actinopteri; order Salmoniformes; family Salmonidae; genus Coregonus; species Coregonus clupeaformis. The sequence continues at coordinate 11,072 of NW_025536811.1, forward strand.
TTTAAGGTCGTTACTATGCCTTTTCCCTCTTCCACTTTGATGGCCTGGGGTTTGATGGCTCCGGTGCATGGTGCTGGTTGGCCTGACCAGCCAGGAAGGAACTCCCTGGAGGTTTCTGGTCATCAGGCCCCGATCAGTGCTTCTGCCCCTCAGCCCCGGCTGCGCCTATCCCGCAGGGCTCGTATTTAGAGTGGGTGGCTCCAACTCTCACCATCCTCCGGCCCCTTGGCCCTCTCTCTGAACGTGCGGCCCTGGCTACTTTGAAAGCTGCTGTCTCAGCAGGTGTGTCTGTGTGGGGTGGATGTGTGCTAGTCTCACCCAGGCTGTGAAGCGGTGTATGCAGTGTATGGCCATATTCCCATGCGCCAATCTGGCGACAACACTTTAAACCACCAGGTTGGAAGGGTGCGTGTTGATGCATTTACCCGTTTGATCGTGGCCTCCAGGGCACGTTATGTCCCCTGGACGGGTGTTGGGGGATTAGAGCGTAAAGGTGACCCTCAATCTCACCCCACCTGTTTCATGGCCTCCTGCTGGTCTTGTTCTGCTCCTCTCATATTTGAGTTTCCATTGGTTTAGCTCTGTTTCCAGCTTTTTCTTGCTCTTACTAGTGCATGCTTATCCCTGGGGGAGAAGATAGTTGGTTAATACACCTAAACACAGTAATGACATTCAACAAGATAGATCACAAGCCTGCACGGGAACAATCTAAACATACAATATTAGTTCTGAATATTTAATACAGGAAAATAGCTGCGCCTTATTGGATATGTTTTTGAAGAGAGGCTTGACCAGAACCTGTGTCCCCAAAATACTATTAACCATGATGCCATCAACCGGGTTGGATGGTGTTCTGGTTAACTAAAAGTGACAGCTGATTGATATTCTGCGGGCGAATATCTTTGGTAAGCAGAAGTGCCTATGGCACTTTGACAGAATAGAATGTTCCCGAATGTTTGCCAGAATAGCCCAACAGAAACCAGTCTTATAGACAGATGGGCTGCTGCCAATTTGCTTTGGACCTGATTGATGCAAACAAATCACCAGCGAAATCAGCAGCCTCCAGGAGACTCCTTAAAAAGTTATGATTCTAATGGAAAGATAATGGGGCTGATGGTGGTATGGGGAGTGGGAAGCTGCAGCAGTGCCAAGCTGCACTCAGGGTCTCAAAGCAGGAGACTCTGCTTGTAAATTATAAGACCCGCATCCCGGCCAGGGTGGAACAGAAGAGCAGAGCAGTTACTAGTCTACACTTTCATTACACTCAACATTAATGCTAATTTGAAATGAAATATGATGGATGGATGCATTGTAGAAGGTTCTCGTATGCTCCAATTCCATCCAAGCCATAATATATCTGAGGAAAGCACCTTCACATAATTAAATATTCTTTCTCAACCTCTCTAAATATTGCCCTCCTTCTCCTCAGTTCCCTTCTCCTTACTGCGCGTTCCTTAGGCAGGACCTTCTGTGATTACGTCGAGGCGGAGCTGGAAGCGTTGTTGATCTTGCGGGGTCCTCCTCCTGGCGGTGTGCTCATCCCAGAGCACACCCGGCTCTGCGGTCCCTACCAGCGCTCAGGGCAGCACGGCAGGCTGCTGGCACTACGGGTCCAGTGGACCTCCGCCTTGGACCTCACTTTGGCTCCACAGCTCCAGCTCCTAGAGAAAGAAAAAGAAAGAAAGAAAGAAAGAAAGAAAGAAAGAAGAAAGAAGAAAGAAAGAAAGAAAGAAAAGGAACAAAGAAAGAAAGAAAGAAAAAAAAAAAAAAAAGAAAAAAAAAGAAAAAAGAAAGAAAGAAAGAAAGAAAAAAAGAAAAAGAAAGAAAAGAAAGAAAAAAAAGAAAGAAAGAAAGAAGAAAGAAAAAGAAGAAAATAAGAAAGAAAAAAAGAAAAAACTAGAAGAAAAAGAAAGAAAGAGAAAGAAAGAAAGAAAAAAAGAAAGAAAAGAAAAAGAAGAAAGAAAAAGAGAGATGTAGAAAGTGGAAGGAGAATCCGGAAAATTACCATGAGAAGGAATGAGGAAGAGGATATATTTCATTCACTGTTAAGTCTCACACCCTATTGTTTACGAAAGCCTGTGACAAATAACACATTTTATTTGATTAGGTGAACCATGTAGTGGAGTCACCCCACTCTGACCTGGCGTCAGCCATCGCACTCCCCCATAAAGGCTGAGAGCGTGCATACTCCTAGACTCAATGATTCGCATACTTAATTAAACCCCACCGGAGACAGGACTTTTTTTCCCCTAACTCACAACATGTACTCTATGCAGCTATCATATTACCCCCTATCTCCCCTATTTCCTGTCTGTAAAAAATAAATTCCCAGGCCGTTTGACGGATATCAAAACTGCCTTTTTTTTAAACAGCACAATGTTTGTTATTCTCGTCCTTCCTCTTCCTCACAGCTAGGATTAAGTATCAAGGGGTTGTCTCTGAGGGTCACGCAGGGCTCCGGACCCTCTGCCAACTTCCTGTTACTGAGAAGCTGAGCACTAAGCACAACCATCTCAGATGGGAGGAAAACACAGGCTGTTCCAGCTGTGCCAGGACCCAGAGGTTAATGAGGTGGAGGTGGGTGGATGGCGCTGCTCCTCTCACCCACCCGCCACATGTGGAAGCACTTGCTCAGCGTGTCTGTGTAAGACTGGGAGGAGAGAACAATGGAGGGGCAGGAAGTAGGATTGTATGTGAGCTAGCCCCCATTGCCCAGCTCAGCTCTCATGCGCTGTTTATCCAACATGATTTTATTATCAATGGCCAGCTGACTTGCCTAGAAGGGCTCCGTGTGTGTGTTGGCCCATGGTGAGCCACTGAGGAAGAATCTCACTGGACATTCCTCCTCCAGGTTGTGTTGTATGTCTTCTCATTATTCACTTATTTCCTGTGTTCCCCTTTGGCTCAGACTGGGAACCGAGAAAGTTATTGCCACTACCCTTTCACTTCCTGAAGTGGACCTCCTGTTCTGGTGAGTGACAGTGTCTGTCAAGTGTTTCCATGAAACGACAGCCCCCCTGTGTGTGGTTGGCTGAAGGTCAAGTCAATTGCTAATGACATTCTTATTCACTGCTGTGGGCTGCTACGCTGACACTCCCTTGCCAAATACACATTTCTTAAAAAACAACCTCACTCTTGTCCAACTCTCAACAACTGACTGGGCTCCAATGCTGCAGTACCCAGTCTGCCACCCCTTGGTAGAAGATAGGGTTGTGCGGGGAGATTCTATTTTAAAACAAAGCTACACTCCAGCCCAGAGCTCCCACTGAGGCACAATGCTCAGGTAGGAAGACCTCAATAGAAAAGTGCACAGTGGAGGTTTGTCTCTGAGCCGTGTCTGCTGCTAGCTCTTCATTAACAAGATGAAACGCTTGACCCAAATAAGTGACTGGTGCTCGATCTTCTGCCAAGACCTCAAACCAACCTTTCCCTAGACTCAGATCTGTTGCAAACTATTCTCTACTGTTCTGGGTTATCAGAGTACTATAGAGTCTCTTACTGATATTGTTTGGTTCTAGAGTGTGAGACCATTCTCCCACCTTTTGTCGGTCGGTTTCTACGGTGTCTACATCTCTCTCCGGTTCCTGTTCTGGTGACCCGGGCCCTCGCCCCACCCTGTCCTGTTGCCTTGTCCAAGGGGGAGGGGGATGGGGGTGGAGGAGGAGGGTGGTGCTGAGGCGTGGGAGGTGGGGCCTGGTCAGCCGCGGAGGCGCAGTGCTTCCTGTCTGATGTGTCTATTTGGGCCATTCCGGCGCTCTCGCCCCGCCTGCGCCTGTTAGCTCCTTGGTCAGGGCGTCCAGCCTCTGGCGCGGCACCGCCCTCGTCCGTTGCCGGTTCCTCTCGGGCGCCTTTGCCTCCTCCACTTCTCCCTCCAGTTGGCCGTGCCAGTCGGCCCACCGGCGCTGGTCTTCTCCGCCCGGCGCAGCTCGCTCGCCCTGGCCTCCTCCGCTCCCTCACTGACGCCGCAGCTCCTCGCCTCCCGGTCCCCAGACTCGCTTAGGCCAGGAACAGCGGGGGAGGGGCTGGAGTGGGGAGTGCCCCGTGGGGCTGGGCGCGTGGGTCACTCTCAGGAGGCCGGTACCCTGTCGGCTCCCAGGCCCAGGCCAAGCCGCCCCGGACTTAGCGGCCCCGGCCATGGGGGAGCTGGGGGTGTGGTTGTCCCTGGGCGATGATGATCCGAAACAGAACACAAAAGCGTGCCTGTGCACTCAGGAGTGCATGTCGTCTTTACCGTTGGCTACCTGACAGATTCAAACACAAATCAGAACACTGGTTAGTTGGATGTCAGTACAATTTCCTTTGACGGTGGGTCTTAATTCTTTACATGCTCTAGTCTACTCCTATCCTATGATCATTAACCCCACTGCTTTTTACAGCAAAAACATTCCAGTCAGATAAATGAGTAACATAGTCCCAGTGTCCCTGTGAAGTTCGAAATATGTTCTCCTGCTAGGTGTGATCTGGGAGGTCCCAATCTGTGGGTGAGATACAATGGACCATCCTCTTCTACTGTTCTAGGTGCGGTTACGGGAGGTTACAGATGAATGGTCACACGCTAGAATTATCTACAGAGCCAGTACAGCTTGAAGAAAATTGCGACGCTAATTTGCAAACAGCCAATGAGGAGAAACGAAGCTTCACTAGCTCCACAGCAGCCCAGTAAACCCATTGACCTAGGCGCTCAACTGGAACACCATTGGCAACTTGCAGTCCCAAGACACCGATGGGTGGTTACCATAAAGAAAGTATACAGAAAGACAAATGAAAAATACTCTACAGACAGGTATTCACTGGTGTACCACACACCCCCACAGTCCCACACTGCAAAACCCCCAAATAGCATTCAAACAGGTCTTAAGCCATGGCAAAAATATTTGAATTACATGGAAAATAGCTGTAAACTGCTGCAAAATTGTTCTCAGCCTCATGGCAAAATGTGTAGAATAGCAGGAAATGCGCTATACAAAAAGTTACATTCTCAGCCTAATTGCAAAATGTGTGCAATAGCATGAGAATAGCTATAGAACTGCACACATTTTGCAGGGTCAGCAAACCCTACCAAACACATAAAGAGAGTAATTTGGCTTTGCTGACAGTGAGGGTAGACATGACAGACAGAAAAAAGAAAGAGGGGGAAAGAAGATAGTATAAAGAAGCGAAAAAGAGAAAAGCGAGAGAAAAGAAAAGAGGGCTGAGGTGAGACCGTTTGGGCTGGCTTCTTGTAAGGGAAAAAGCTCAAATTCCGATCACTAATTTCCGATCCTAGACGGCGACCGCGACAGCATGGTTAATCTATGTATGAGGTGAGGCGACTGAAGAGTCTGATAGGGCAGGAAACTTTGGTGTAAAAAGGATACTGAATTCTCAAATCACCCCCGAAACAAATCTCTGGAGTGTAAAACTGAGATGAGCCTGGAGTCTGGTGCAGAATCCCTACCTCAGTCACCATCCAGAGCCTGTATCCTGAAGTTTTACTTGCAACAATCACACCAAGCCTATAACTTTTAGCGTGGTGAGAACTCATTTAATGGTCAGTTGCATGGGCAGACCTGGTTTTTCTCTGGCTTAGAAGCATGTCTATATGCTGATGAGAGAGGCTACAATACAAAAAATACACCCCACCGTGGCCTACTAGTGTGTGGCACATAAACGTACAAAGATGCAACTAATTGAATACTAGCCTGCGGTTCTGCAGTAATAGAGCCAACACAAGTCCAAAAATAGCAGCAAACTCACCCAGTTCCCGTGTAACACATTTATGAGGGCGGCTCGTACACCATGCTTTCGCTCCAAAGATGTCTCTGACTGTTTTTTTTGGTCTCGTGCTAGTGGATATCTTGAGGGAATCTACACAAGGAGATGATATGAAAGACCGGGAGCAGTGCCGTGAGATATGTATTATGTATCTATGCAACACCTCTACCTGCAGTCTCGCCGCAGATTACATTATTCTCCATTTCATGTTCATTAAGATTACAGGGAGGGCCGATCTATAACATCTCACTATGCCTTGCCAGGTTTAATGTCCCCTCCATATGAACTACCCTGCCTAGCCCCCCCTCGTAGGCACCCACCTCTGTCAGTGCTTCGCTCCATCACTCCCACCAGGGCTCATGCTAAACTCAGATAGGCGATTTTGGGTCCAGCTGAGGCAGCCCAGTAAGTAAGGAGATAACCTCCCACTTCTTTTTTCTGCACTGAACACCTATCCCCTGAAGTCTTGTCTACTCTCTAAAAAGGCAGAGAGACAGAGAGGGGAGATGGTTTTGGGCCCTGTAGTCTTTCATTCTGTCAGGGATATGATGACAACAAGCAGCTATCAGGGGAGATCGCCTGCGATATTCCAACAGGATGTCAGCAATGGGCAACATACACAGAAACACATACACACTGCTCCGTCTGGATCACAAACCATTTCTGTTGTCCCCTCGCATGGAAAGGAGCAGCTATGGGAGAAAAGTGAACATATATAGGTATGTGGAAAAAGGAGAACAGGTGAAGAGGCCACTTACCCAGAAGATAAGGTGGAAAACGAGACACAACTCTTCTATCAGCCTAACTGTGGGATGTAATCTGAACTGAATCAAGTGAAGACACATAGGAACCCGGGGCTAGTATACAAGAGGAGACCGAAGCGAAAAGAAAGTGAAAGCAGAGAGGGGGCAGAGTGAGGGGAAAAGGAAAACAGGGGATACTGTTCTCGTTAAATCGTAACCTGAACCTCATCAGACGCCAGGAAGGTAGAATGAGAACAGAGCAAGAGAAGAATGAGAAAGTAAGAGAAGAAATGAAACCGAGAGACAAAGAAACCGCAGTTAAACCCAAAGACGTTGACTGGAAGAGATTACATTTGGGTATATGTAGGCTATAAGAAAGGGAAATGTTTGGTCTGTGTCTGGCTGGGAGACAGAGGTTTTGAAGGCTGCAGCTGGACAAACACCTGGGTGTGTTTCGCTGTACATCCCAGTGGTTTTACCTACATGGAGGGGACATCGCGCTCAATGAATCAATCAAGCACTAAGGTGCTCCTACGGGATCAGGATTGCCAAGAAAATATCTAAACTCTACGTCTATTTTGCAACTGTCTACCATGTGTGAGAGTTGAACGGTCTGCTAAAATCGTTTTTCAAACAGACAGACAGACATTTTCACTTACATGTGGTTAACGAAGGAAAAAATTGCAAGTTTCCACGAACCGCAGATTGACAAAACCACAGCTACAGTACTCTTCTGACACAGCAGCTTTTCCCTGTTCACCTCATTTCAGAGGCCAGGGTAGAAGAGTGTTTGTGTCACAGTAGAAAATCAAAGTGTGTATATGGTGCTGAGATAACGGATAAGCTGTTGCGTCTCTCTACATAATGATCAAAGACCCATCTCAACAACATCAACTAACCAGACAGACTAGCATTTGTCCAAGCTTATGCCCAATCAAAAGTTCAAGTTGTTCTTCGGACCAATCCATACCTAAAGGTCAGCTGCTGTTCTAATTGGTTGAATGGACTATCTGTTTCTCCCTCTTGAGCTCCAGGGGAGTATTTGTTCACCTTCACTGATCGAGTCTTGTAGGAACATCAAAAGAGTGAACAAGGTATTGACGGGAAGTGATCCTAATACTGGTGGCTACTGCCAGAAGATACAATAACACAAACAACAACTCTTGTCAATGAACTCCAAGAGAAAAAAGTGGCCGGCAAATCAATGTGGCTCTGCAGCGGGTGAGTGAAAGAATCAGTGCAAAAGGAAGCAAGTTTCAAAAAAAGACTCAGACGGAGAAGGGATGGACAGAGACTGAAAACTAGAAAAAGAAAGAAAAAAGTAAAAGCTGGAGCTGAGTTTTGCATTTCAATACAATCTGTTCCAAGACAGTGGTATCATGGGTCAGCGATCCCAAAATTAAATGCCTCTATAAATCGGCGATTTCTCTGGGAACTTCTTTCTGGTTCCAGCTGGAATCTAAGCTCATTGATGTGTGGAATCCAGCCAGTAGCTGCAGGATATTGAGAAGTGAAACCCAGAAGAGTAGAGTAGCCTTCACTGGAACCTACCACAGAGACGCACCACCACTCAAATAACAGAAACTAATATGAATAATATGTTTTCTTATAAGTGTGTTGCGATTTTAAATGCACTTTAAATAAAGTTTAATTTGAGTTTTACTGTAAGACAACCATGACATTTATATGCAAATTCTATTTCCCATCTAGACTTGTGTCTATAGTGTAAAATAGTTAGGAATACAGGACACAGTGCTGTCACTACACACAGCCTAGTGTTGCTGTGAAAAACAGTGTCATCAGAACTAGAGGAGAGACAGTGACAGAAGTTGAGAGCGAGATAGTTAGAGCGGCCAGTGCTATTTAGAGGATGCAGGCAGAAGTTCTGCCCATGTGAAACATTCTCTGTTTACAACTGGATTCAAGTGAGAGATGGAACAATATGATTCACTATGGCTGCTACATTGCCAATGCACTTTCCTATTTTTCAACAAGACACACAAACAGTATCTTTATATAAAAGCACAACTGCTTTTAGTTGTTACAGGCGATTGTAGCAATATCCGAAAGAGCATGTGTCCTAGTTGGCTACACTCGGCACCTTGCGGTTTTACACCTGAAACTGCCAAAGGTAGGAAGGAAGTCAAACAGGCTGTGCAGCCTAGGTCTACAACCGCAGACTGAGGAAGTGTTGTTTTTATATCTTTCTTCCATCTTCGTAGAAGGAAAGCATTTTTTTGGTCACTGCTTCATCCGTTTTTATCTGAAAAGACACAATACAAACAAACCTAAGTGCTTGCTCTCTGCATCTCTTTGCTGAGTGCATAAAACCACTTGAGCAGATCTGAGATGGCAAACCCAGAATGCTATCACTTTCTCTAAGTGCTTTGAGATGTGTTATTGGTGCTACTGTGGGGTAAGATAAGACTATCTCAGGGCAAACACTTACAGTAAATCAGCATAGGAGGAACAGATTCTTCACTACATCAAGTGACCTAAAAGTACCAAACAATAGTCTCACCAAATATATGTAGAGTGATGAAGTGAGAACTTCTGGTCCATTTTAATCTAGCTCATGTTATTCAATGGAGAAAATCATTGGCCGTGACTTTGGGCTCACTAACGTTAAATCCAACACCATCAGGAAATGGGTCATGATTTGGTCATCTTGGTCTCATGATGGTAAATCTTCAACAAACAGCAACAGCAGAGGAAGCATTTTGCAAAACGTAAGTACTAGAGACTTAAAAAACAAGAAGGCCGAACATATGAACAGTCTGATAAATCTTTTTTCAGTGAAGCTTGTCCAAATACCGCACACAAAGTGTCATACCTCATTAAACTCTCACAGCCTGTAGAGCCTAACTGCTTTGGCACGCCAAAAAATCTCCCTATTCTAGACTCCAGTAAAACAACAACAATCCATGGATTTTAGGGCTTCTTGTTTCCTGTTGGGGCCCTGAATAATGGAGAGGGGGACAGGAATGGGATCTGAGTATCCACACGCTGGCATAGCAGTCTCCATCTTCTACATATCAATGACCAGACAACCTGCCTGGCTGTGACTGTTGCTTTAATAGGTCTCCGCCCAGCAGGATGGGGGGACAATAGGGAGGGGCCCAGTGGACAGCTGACCAGCAGAGATGGGAGTCTGCCGGGGTCATCTCAGAGTCAGGGTCCAATGGTAACAGCCAGGGTGAGAGAGGGGCCTTCTGCACTGCAGAGACTGACTGTACTGCTGCACATATCCAGCAAATTAAATCTTTCACTGAGGACATAGGTCCAACACTAATGTGTCCCCCACAAAATAGTAAACAAACAAAAAATTGTCCAACTGGGGACATTTTATTAGTGTTAGGGGTTTTGGGGTTAAGGTTGGGTGGTTAGGTTAGGGTTAGTTGGGGGTTGGGGAAAATAGGATTTTGATGGGACTGAAATGTGTGTCCCCACAAGGTTAGTTGTACAAGACTGTGTGTGTGTGTGTGTGTGTGTGTGTGTGTGTGTCTGTCTGTGTGTGTGTCTGTGTGTGTGTGTGTGTGTGTGTGTGTGTGTGTGTGTGTGTGTGTGTGTGTGTGTGTGTGTGTGTGCGTGTGTGTGTGTGCGTGTGTGTGGAGGGGCCGGTGACTGCGGGAAAGTGATAGAATAGAAACTGACAGAGGTGTGGGGACGGCTGAAGAAGCTGGCTGTTTTAATCCTGTTAGCTTCGCATCTTGGCACAGAGAGGGGATGTTTCAACACTAATCAGCCATCAAATAAAGAACCACTGACCTTCCAGGGGCCCAAGGGGACATACATGCTATCAGAAACGTATTTCTATCTCACCACACACACATGATTACCCACACACACACACACAATCCCATCTTCTGTCCTGCCTGTGAGTTTGTGTTTTTGAGAGGCTGCCCACAGACTATTGGGTTTCCTCTCTAACTCATTACAGCAATGTGAGAGCTGAATCGATTCCCTCCCCAACCCCTTCCCTCAGACTGGAGGTAGGCAGTGAGTAGAGGGCCAGGTGCATGGTGCTAACCATAGAAATATAATTACTATTTCTGTTTTTGGGTGCTAACCGTGTGGAAGTGGGTGTTTAGGGGTGCAGCAGAATCCCTGTTAAATAATTGAACCCCAACATATGTTTCCTTCGCTGACCCCTAACTCCACCATAGTGTATGTTTCACTCAGAATGTACACGACCTTGCCGATAATGAGTCTCAGTAGGGTTAAATAATGTATTTAATGGCATCAAGAGTTGCCTGCAGTCTCCCTCTGATCCATCTAATCTGATGTGATTCGTGTTTAATTTGTTAGAAAGGCGTGTCATACGCCCTTCATTTAAAAAAATCCAATCAGTTCGCCTCAGAGGATATCCGTCAGTCACCCTTGTGGAGAAGAATCAAGAGAATCACACCAAAGGTTTAACCATGAGCTGTTCATATAATTTACGTGTCAGCCAAAGGTAAACCCAGAAAGAGAATAGTAATCTTGAAAGTTTCACTTGGTTGACACCAGGGAGGCGATAGAGGTGATGTGCAGTGCCACCCTGCAGGAGTTGAATAAATGAATGACTAAAGAGCAGCAGCCAGCTAATTAACACTGGGGCTGATCATGCTAATGACACAGCGCCTTGCCATGGGGCTCTGCTCTGGCGCCTACAGGGATTACATCACGTTGTCTCTGTACGCTAACAATAGCCAGGATGTGAGGGAGAGCTGGCTGCCTTCAGGCTACATTGATCTTGCAGTGTTGTCATCCATCACACGTCTGGCCTAGTCTGAGCAATAATGAATGAAAGAAGCAGAGTTGTCTTTAACTCGATATCAAATCAAATGAAATCAAATTGTATTGGCCACATCGCCGAATACAACAGGTGCAGACATTACAGTGAAATGCTTACTTACAGCCCTTAACCAACAGTGCATTTATTTTTTAATAAAAAAGTAGAATAAAACAACAAAAAAGTGTTGAGAAAAAAGAGCAAAGTAAAATAAAATAACAGTAGGGAGGCTATATATACAGGGGGTGCCGGTGCAGAGTCAGTAGTGCGGGGGGCACCGGCTAGTTGAGGTAGTTGAAGTAATATGTACATGTAGGTAGAGTTAAGTGACTATGCATAAATAATGCTAACAGAGTAGCAGCAGGGCGTAAAAAGATGGGGTGGGGGGGCAGAGCAAATAGTCCGGGTAGCCATGATTAGCTGTTCAGGAGTCTTATGGCTTGGGGGTAGAAGCTGTTGAAGTATTTTGGACCTAGACTTGGCACTCCGGTACTGCTTGCCGTGTGGTAGCAGAGAACAGTCTATGACTAGGGTGGCTGGAGTCTTTGACAATTTTGAGGGCCTTCCTCTGACACCGCCTGGTATAGAGGTCCTGGATGGCAGGAAGCTTGGCCCCAGTGATGTACTGGGCCGTGCTTGCACCACCTCTCTGTAGTGCCTTGCGGTCGGGAGGGCCAAGCAGTTGCCTACCTGGCGGTGATGCAGCCAGTCAGGATGCTCTGTGGTGCAGCTGTATAATTTTTTGAGGATCTGAGGACCCATGCCAAATCTTTTCCAGTCTCCTGAAGGGGAATAGGCTTTGTGTGCCCTCTTCCACGATTGTCTTGGTGTGTTTGGACCATGATAGTTCGTTGGTGATGTGGACACCAAGAACTTGAGGCTCTCAGCCTGTTCCTAGGCCCCGCGATGAGAATGGGGGTGCTCAGTCCTCTTTTTTTTTCCTGTAGATCCCACAATCATCTCCTTTGTCTTGGTCACGTTGAGGGAGAGGTTGTTATCCTGGCACCCACGGCCAGGTCTCTGACCTCCTCCCTATAGGCTGTCTCATCGTTGTCGGTGATCGGCCTACCACTGTTGTGTCGTCTGCAAACTTAATGATGGTGTTGGAGTCGTGCCTGGCCATGCAGTCATGGGTGAACAGGGAGTACAGGAGGGGACTGAGCCGCGCACCCCTGAGGGGCCCCGTGTTGGGATCAGTGTGGCAGATGTGTTGTTACCTACCCTTACACCTGGCGGCGCCGTCAGGAAGTCCAGTCCAGTTGCAAAGGGAGGTGTTTAGTCCCAGGATCCCCCTAGCTTTGTGATGAGCTTTGAGGGCACTTTGGTGTTGAATGCTGGGCTGTAGTCAATGAATAGCATTCTCACGTAGGTGTTCCTCTTGTCCAGGTGGGGAAAGGAGCAGTGTGGGTCGCAATAGAGGTGCATAATCTGTGGATCTGTTGGGGGCGGTATGCAAATTGGAGTGGGTCTAGGGTTTCTGGGATATGGTGTTGATGTGGCCATGACCAGCTTTTCAAAGCACTTCATGGCTGCGGCGTCAGTGCTACGGGTCGGTGGTCATTTGGCAGGTTATCTTAGAGTCCTTGGGCACGGGGACTATGGTGGTCTGCTTGAAACATGTTGGTATTACAGACTCAGTCAGGGACATGTTGAAAATGTCAGTGAAGACACTTGCCAGTTGGTCAGCACATGCTCGGAGTACACGTCCTGGTAATCCGTCTGGCCCTGCGGCCTTGTGAATGTTGACCTGTTAAAGTCTCACTCACATCGGCTACGGAGGCGTGATCACATAGTCATCCGGAACAGCTGGTGCTTTCATGCATGCTTCAGTGTTGCTTGCCTGGGGCGAGCATAGAAGTGGTTTAGCTCGTCTGGAAGTCTTGTGTCACTGGGCAGCTTTCGCGGCTGTGCTTCCCTTTGTAGTCTGTAATAGTTTTCAAGCCCTGCCACATCCGGCGAGCGTCAGAGCCGGTGTGGTATTATTCAATAGTTGAATTAGTCCTGTATTGACTCTTTGCCTGTTTGATGGTTCGTGGAGGGGATGGCGGGATTTCTTATAGCGTGGGTTAGAGTCCCGCTCCTTGAAATAGCAGCTCTACCCTTTAGCTCAGTGCGAATGTTTCCTGTAATCCATGGCTTCTGGTTGGGAGGTATGTCGTCCCGGTCACTGTGGGGGCGACATCATTGATGCACTTAGTGGTGAAGCCAGTGACTGATGTGGTGTACTCCTCAATGCTATCTGAAGAATCCGGAACATGTTCCAGTCTAGCAAAACAGTCCTGTAGCTTCGCATCTGCGTCATCTGACCACTTTTTTATTAGCCGAGTCACTGGTGCTTCCTGCTTTAGTTTTTGCTTATAAGCAGGAAACAGGAGGATAGAGTTATGGTCAGATTTGCCAAATGGAGGCGCGAGGGAGAGCTTTGTATGCGTCTCTGTGTGTGGGTAAGGTGGTCTGAGTTTTTTCCCTCTGGTTGCACATTTAACATGCTGGTAGAAATTAGGTAGAAGCGGTTTAAGTTTCCCTGCATTAAAGTCCCGGCCACTAGGAGCACTGCCTCTGGATGAGCGTTTTCCTGTTGACTTATGGCCTTATACAGCTCATTCAGTGCAATCTTAATGCCAGCATTGGTTTGTGGTGGTAAATAGACAGCTATGAAAAATATAGATGAAAACTCTCTTGGTAAATAGTGTGGTCTACAGCTTATCATACGATACTCTACCTCAGGTGAGCAAAACCTCGAGACTTCCTTAGTATTTGATTTTGTGCACCAGCTGTTGTTTACAAATATACACAGACGCCACCCCTTATCTTACGGAGTCACGTTCTATTCTGCCGATGTAGCGTATAGCCCGCTAGCTGTATTTTGTCCTTGTAGATGCGTTCAGCTACGACTCGGTGAAACATAAGATATTACATTTTTTATGTCCCGTTGGTAGGATAACCGTAATCTTAGGTCATCCAATTTATTCTCAAATGATTGAAGGTTGGCTAATAGGGTTGATGGGAGTGGCAGTTTGCTCGCTCGCCGTCGGATCCTTACAAGGCACCCGACCTACGTCACGATATCTCCGTCTCTTCCTCATGCGAATGGCGGGGTTTGGGCCTTGTCGGTGTTGTGAATCTTAGCGGCCACCTCGTTGAAGAAAAAAATCTTAGTCCAAAGCGAGGTGAGTAATCGCTGTCCTGATATCCAAAGCTCTTTTTTGGTTATAAGAGGCGATGGCTAGAAACATTATGTACAAAATAAATTACAAATACCGCGGAAAAACACACATAATAGTACAATTGGTTAGAGGGCTGTAAGCGGCAGCCATCTTCTCCGGCGCCATTGACCAGTATATTAACCGTAATATACAGTATGTTAACCGTAATCTCTCCGTCCCTTTCAATCATTTACTTACAGTGCCTTGCAAAAGTATTCATCCCCCTTGGTCGTTTTTCCAATTTTGTTGCATTACAACCTGTAATTTAAATTGATTTTTATTTGGATTTCATGTAATGGACATACACAAAATAGTACAAATTGGTGAAGTGAAATGAAAAAAAATTCAACAAAAATAAATAGCGGAAAAGTGAATTAGCGCATATGTATTCACCCCCTTTGCTACAGTGAGGGAAAAAAGTATTTGATCCCTGCTGATGTTGTACGTTTGCCCTCTGACAAAGACATTATCAGTCTGTCATTTTAATGGTAGGTTTATTTGAACAGTGAGAGACAGAATAACAACAACAAAATCCAGAAAAATGCATGTCAAAAATGTTATAAGTTGATTTGTATTTTAATGAGGGAAATAAGTATTTGACCCCTCTGCAAAACATGACTTAGTACTTGGTGGCAAAACCCTTGTTGGCAATCATAGGGTCAGGCGTTTCTTGTAGTTGGCCACCAGGTTTGCCCCCACATCTCAGGAGGATTTTGTCCCACTCCTCTTTGCAGATCTTCTCCAAGTCATTAAGGTTTTGATGCTGACGTTTGGCAGCTTTCGAGCCTTCGGCTCCCTCCACAGATGTTCTATGGGATTAAGGTCTGGAGACTGGCTAGGGCCACTCCAGGACCTTAATGTGCTTCTTCTTGAGCCACCCCTTTGTTGCCTTGGCCGTGTGTTTTGGGTCATTGTCTGCTGGAATACCCATCCACGACCCATTTTCAATGCCCTGGCTGAGGAAGGAGGTTCTCACCCAAGATTTGCGGTACATGGCCCCGTCCATCGTCCCTTTGATGCGGTGAAGTTGTACTGTCCCCTTAGCAGAAAAAAACACCCCCAAAGCATAATGTTTCCCACCTGCATGTTTGCCGGTGGGGATGGTGTTCTTGGGGTCATAGGCAACATTCCTCCTCCTCCAAACACGGCGAGTTGAGTTGATGCCAAGAGCCCATTTTGGTCTCATCTGACCACAACACTTTCACCCAGTTCTCCTCTGAATCATTCAGATGTTCATTGGCAAACTTCAGATGGGCCTGTATATGTGCTTTCTTGAGCAGGGGACCTTGCGGGCGCTGCAGGGATTTCAGTCCTTCACGGCGTAGTGTGTTACCAATTGTTTTCTTGGTGACTATGGTCCCAGCTGCCTTGAGATCGTGACAAGATCCTCCGTGTAGTTCTGGGCTGATTCCTCACCGTTCTCCTGATCATTGCAACTCCACGCGGTGAGATCTTGCATGGAGCCCCAGGCCGAGGGAGATTGACAGGTCATTTGTGTTTCTTCCATTTGCGAATAATCGCACCAACTGTTGTCACCTTCTCACCAAGCTGCTCGGCGATGGTCTTGTAGCCCATTCCAGCCTTGTGCGGGTCTACAATCTTGTCCCTGACATCCTTGGAGAGCTCTTTGGTCTTGGCCATGGTGGAGGGTTTGGAATCTGATTGATTGATTGCTTCTGTGGACAGGTGTCTTTTATACAGGTAACAAACTGGATTAGGAGCACTCCCTTTAATCGTGTGCTCCTAATCTCGCTCGTTACCTGTATAAAAGACACCAGAAACAAAATCTTTCTGATTGAGAGGGGTCAAATGCTTATTTTCCCTCATTAAAATGCAAATCAATTTATAACATTTTTGACATGCGTTTTCGGTTTTTTTGTTGTTATTCTGTCTCTCGCTGTTCAAATAAACCTACCATTGAAATTATAGACTGATAATTTCTTTGTCAGTAGGGAAAAGTACAAAATCAACAGGGGATCAAATACTTTTTTTCCCTCACTGTATGAAGCCCTAAATAAGATCTGGTGCAACCAATTACCTTCAGAAGTCACATAATTATTTAAATAAAGTCCACCTGTGTGCAATCTAAGTGTCACATGATCTCAGTATATATACACCTGTTCTGAAAGGCCCCAGAGTCTGCAGCACCACTAAGCAAGGGAACCACCAAGCAAAGCGGCACCATGAAGACCAGGAGCTCTCCAAACAGGTCAGGGACAAAGTTGTGGGAAGTACAGATCAGGGTTGGGTTATAAAAAAATATCAGAAACTTTAGAACATCCCACGGAGCACCATTTAATCCATTATTAAAAAATTGAAAGAATATGGCACCACAACAAACCTGCCAAGAGGGCCGCCCACCAAAACTCACGGACCAGGCAAGGAGGGCATTAATCAGAGAGGCAACAAAGAACCAAAATGGTCGGGCAAACCAAAAAGCTCTCCAAGGAGCTGCAAAGCTCCACACGGAGTTGGGTATCTGTCTATAGGACCACTTTAACGTACACTCCCACAGAGCTGGGCTTTACGGAAGGGTGGCCAGAAAAAAAGCCATTGCTTAAAGAAAAAAAATAAGCAAACACGTTTGGTATTGGCAAAAGCCATGTGTTAGACTCCCCAAACATATAGAAGAAGGTACTCTGGTCAGATGAGACAAAAATTGAGCTTTTTGGCCCACCAAGGAAAAGCTGCTATGTCTGGGAAACCCAACACTTCTCATCACCCCGAGAACACCAACCCTCATGCACTGTGGGGATGTTTTTCATCGGCAGGGACTGAACTGGTCAGAATTGAAGGAATGATGGATGGCGCTAATACAGGGAAGTTCTTGAGGAACTGTTTCAGTCTTCCAGAGAGTTGGACTGGGGACGGAGGTTCACCTTCCAGCAGGACAATGACCCTAAGCATACTGCTAAAGCAACACTTAAGTGGTTTAGGGGAAACATTTAAATGTCTTGGAATGGCCTAGTCAAAGCCCAGACCTCAATCCAATTGAGAATCTGTGGTATGGCGTGATTGCTGTACACCAGTTGGAACCCATCCAACTTGAAAGGAGCTGGAGCAGTTTTGCCTTGAGAATGGGCAAAAAATCCCAGTGGCTAGATGGGGGGTGAATACTTTTGCAAGGCACTGTACACGTGTTTTTCTCTCCTCCCCTACGACTAGAGCTGTCTTCCTGAAGGGCAGAGTTATTCTGAGCTCGAGTTAGTGGTCAGGTGACCATTTCCCTGTCTGAATTTTCCTCACTACACTTTCTCCTCCTGTCACTGTACAGGACATGGCGCCTGTGGACACCTGGCATCACCGCTTTAACAGAGTTACAGCAGCTATCCAGCGTAGCAGTCACATCTGGCACCATTACAAGGACACACTGGACTGCAAGGAAAAAGAGAGGTGGAAAACAGTGAGGAAATGGTAAAGCAATAAAAGGCGAAAGCGAGAAAAAGCTTAGACTGAAGGTCAAAATAATGTGTATGATGGGTCATTTGCAAAATTCACATTCTGAACCCTATGTGCTTGATTAAATGGCTTCTATGGATTGTATGACGACATATGGATCACTGTTAACTTGGCATATTAAATATGTTGTACAGTATGAATAATTGGTACTGCGTGCAGGAGACATATGTGAAGGATAATATATTACATGAATAACGATGTGAATTGTATAGCCTTAACTCCCTCGAGCTATGTAATGGAATTTTGCAAAGACACAAAGACAGAGAACTGGAGAGAAGTAGGACTGTCCAGTATTCATATTCACAGACCGTGAAGCCTGGTATGCGAGACTTGTGAAGGAAATGGACAGCTTCAGTGTCTGGATAGACCATGTAGTTACTGAGATCCGAGTGATGGAAAAGTGACAGCCTTGATAAGGAATAGGTGAGTGAGAGACATTCCGGTCAGACAATGGAGGAGGGAGCAGAGCAGACCACGTGAGGCAGTAGCTGAGGGAGAGGCGGAGAAGAGAGGGAGGGAGGAGAGGGAGGCTTGAAGGGCTGTAGATGGGGGAGTGTAACAGGCCTTTGAGAGGGCAGCAGATGGGAGAGTAGAGGCCTCTATTGATGGGGTTCCCCTCTGGATATAAAAACATACAGGTTATTTAAGCCCAGAGTCAGCCTGCCCTGCTGTCATCCACCCTGCAGGCCACCCTGCAGGCACAAACACACTCATCTGATTTAGTACCGGCCCCACTACCCAGAGAGAGGAGAGGCAGATGAGAGATGGGAGGGTAGGTGAAAGGAGAGCAGGGGAAGGAATAGGAGATGTCACGGCTGTGTGGTATGAGGGTGCACCATGGAAGAATGTGTGAATAAGTGTGTGACTCATCGTGTGAGTGCTTGTGGTAACATGTGTGTTGGGTTGGAGTGCAGAGCCAAAGTTCTCTTCTTTTCACCACCCGTTCTGACACTATGGGCTCTTATGAAAATCCTTTTGTGTGTACAAAATGTGGGTGTAAGGTGTGTGTGTAGTTGAATGACCCAACACTTTCTCTATTTTGCAGAAACTAAATGAAGCTTGTTTGGCATCCCAATAAACACGCTGTAAAGTTTTTCCAACAAGGGGCCCCACGGCTCTGTGGCTCTTTTGTTCTGAGGGAAGTTTGGGCAGCAGCAGAGGGAAATAGCCACAACCATGTGACCCATGAAGGAGACCCAGGAGCTATGGAGCAAAACAGACAGGGTTGGCTTAGATTGTTGCAACATGTTAACTATATTTTGTCTCCATTGTTTATTGAAAACATATATAAAGTTGCACAATGAGTACTTGTTGTCTCTCAAATACATCGTTACAATTGTTGGTTGCTAGCTTGCCATATTAGCACAGTCAAAACACCTCAAAAGACATGGTATCAAGAACGAGATCAAACTAACTGAAACGAGCCACTTACAATTGCCCACATGGCAGTTCCTTGTCATCGTTGCTAGCTATCAGGCCATCCAGAATAACAACAACACACGGCCTTCTGCCCCATTAAAGCGTGTGCATCGTTTTCATGACGTTCTCAGCTAAACCGTCTATACAATAAATATTTGCATCCCTGTTTGTTCTGATGCTGCTGATGGTCATTAGTAGCCTACCAAACTCGCTAACTGCCTGGTAATTTCCTCTCAATCTTAAATAGACATGCCCCATTCAAAAAATACAGAACTAAGAACAGATATAGCCCCTGGTTCTCCTCAGACTTGACTGCCCTTGACCAGCACAAAAACATCCTGTGGCGTACTGCATTAGCATCAAATAGCCCCCGTGATATGCAACTTTTCAGGGAAGTTAGGAACCAATATACACAAGCAGTTAGGAAAGCAAAGGCTAACTTTTTCAAACAGAAATTTGCATCCTGTAGCACTAACTCCAAAAGTTTTGGGACACTGTAAAGTCCATGGAAAATAAGAAGCACTTCCTCCCAGCTGCCCACTGCACTGAGGCTAGGGAAACACTATCACCACCGATAAATCTACAATAATCGAGAATTTCAACAAGCATTTTTGCTACGGCTGGCCCATGCTTTCCACCTGGCTACCACTACCCCGGCCACCAGCTCTGCACCCTCCGCTGCAACTTGCCCATGCCCCCGCTTCTCCTTCACACAAATCCAGACAGCTGATGTTCTAAAAGAGCTGCAAAATCTGGACCCCTACAAATCATCTGGACTAGACAATCTGGACCCTTTCTTTCTAAAACTAGCCGCGAAATTGTCGCAACCCCTATTACTAGCCTGTTCAACCTCTCTTTCGTAACGTCTGAGATCCCCAGAGTTGGAAAGCTGCGCGGTCATCCCCCCTCTTCAAAGGGGTGACACTCTAGATCCAAACTGTTACAGACCCATATCCATCCTGCCCTGCCTTTCAAAAGTTTTTGAAAGCCAAGTCAACAAACAGATCACCAACCATTTCGAATCCCACCGTACCTTCTCTGCTATGCAATCCGGTTTCGAGCTGGTCATGCGTGCACTTCAGCCACGCTCAAGGTCCTAAATGATATTATAACCGCGATCGATAATAGACAGCACTGTGCAGCGTTTTCATTGACCTGGCCAGGGCTTTCGACTCTGTCAACCACCGCATTCTTGTTGGCAGACTAAATAGCCTTGGTTTCTCCTAATGACTGCCTCGCCTGGTTCACTAACTACTTCTCAGATAGAGTTCAATGTGTCAAATCCGGAGGGCCTGTTGTCTGGACCTATGGCAGTCTCTATGGGGGTGCCACAGGGTTCAATTCTTGGGCCAACTCTTTTCTCTGTGTATATCAATGACGTCGCTCTTGCTGCTGGTGACTCTCAGATCCACCTCTACGCAGACGACACCATTTTGTATACATCTGGCCCTTCATTGGACACTGTGTTAACAAACCTCCAAACGAGCTTCAATTCCATACAACACTCCTTCAGTAGCCTCCAACTGCTCTTAAACACTAGTAAAAACAAAATGCATGCTCTTCAACCGAACGCTGCTTTGCACCCGCCCACCCGACTAGAATCACTACTCTAGAGCGGGTCTGACCTAGAATACGTGGACAACTACAAATATCTAGGTGTCTGGTTAGACTGTAAACTCTCCTTCCAGACTCACATTAAGAATCTCCAATCCAAAGTTAAATCTAGAATCGGTTTCCTATTTCGCAACAAAGCCTCCTTCACTCATGCTGCCAAACATGCCCTTGTAAAACTGACTATCCTACCGATCCTTGACTTGGCGATGTCATTTACAAAATAGCCTCCAACACTCTACTCAGCAAATTGGATGTTGCTCTATCACAGTGCCATCCGTTTTGTCTCCCAAAGCCCCATAATACCCACCACTGTGACCTGTACGCTCTTGTTGGCTGGTCCTCACTACATATTCGTCGCCAAACCCACTGGCTCCAGGCCATCTATAAATCACTGCTAGGCAAATCCCCGCCTTATCTTAGCTCATTGGTCACCATAGCAACACCCACCCGTAGTCTGCGCTCCAGCGGGTATATCTCACTGGTCATCCCCAAAGCCAACACCTCCTTTGGCCGCAATTCCTTCCAGTTCTCTGCTGCCAATGACTGGAACAAACTGCGCAAAAATCTCTGAAGCTGGAGACGCTTATCTCCCTCACTAACTTTAGGCATCAGTTGTCAGAGCACCTTACCGATCACTGCACCTGTACACAGCCCATCTGAAATTAGCCCGCCCAACTACCTCATCCCTATATTGTTATTTATTTTGCTCATCTGTACCCCCAGTATCTCTATTTGCACATCATCTCTTGCACATCATTCCAGTGTTAATACTAAATTGTAATTATTTTGCACTATAGCCTATTTTATTGCCTTACCTCCATAACTTGCTAAATTTGCACACTGTATATTAATTGTATTTCTGTTGTATTTTTGATTTTTGTTTTGTTTTACCCATATGTAACTCTGTGTTGTTGTTTTTATCGCACTCTGCTATGCTTTATCTTGGCCAGGTCGCAGTTGTAAATGAGAACTTGTTCTCAACTGGTTTACCTGGTTAAATAAAGGTGAAATAAAAAAATAAAAAAAGTACTCAGCAATCTATTGTACCTCTAATCACTCTGACATCAATGCAAATGTAATCAAAAATCAAATCAAACACTTAATGAGTGCCCATGAGCTCATGTTGTGCAACATTTCTATAGGCTATGCAATTGCGTGAGAAAACAGAGTGATGGCCTCTATTAAAAAGAGGAGGATCCCATCAGTTTTCTATAGGCTAGGCCTACTATATTTATCTCTCAACTTTCCTAATATTAAGCAAATTGCTTCTCTGAACATTAGCGTAACCGGGCTTCCACCCGGTTATGTAATCCTGCACCTTAGAGGCTGCTGCCCTATATACATAGACTTGGAATCACTGGCCACTTTAATAATGAAACACTAGCCACTTTAATAATGTTTACATATTTTTGCTTTTACTCATCTCATATGTATATACTGTGTTCTATTCTACTGTATTTTTAGTCTATGCCACTCATTGCTCATCCTAATATTTATATATTTCTTAATTCCATTCTTCTACTTTTAGATTTGTGTGTATTGTGTGTGTTGTTGTGAATTGTTAGATACTACTGCACTGTTGGAGCTAGAAACACAAGCATTTCACTACACCCGCAATAACATCTGCTAAATATGTGTATACAATTTTATTTTGATTTACAACAGGAGTATAGCCTACCTGGCTGGCATAAAAATAAACCATTATTTAGTATATGTAGTAGACAAAGATTAAATCAAGAATAGTCTGATGGTGGCAATATTAGCTTATCACTTGTGAATAATATATTATCACTTGTGACTGATGCCCAGCTGAAGGCAAGAAACAGTGCATGCTTTATCTTTACGACTTATCAAATCATAGTCGCATACCTCATGTAGCCTAGCCCATAGGCCTATATGTTTTGATAAGGTTTGTATCACAACTAAAGTGGCCAAATAACTTCAAATGAAGCCATTAATTCGCTTTACAACAGCATTACATGCATAATCGATTTGTGGTCACTTTTGAGAATGGTGTTTTCCTGCTAATGGAACATTCGCGCTTATAGCCTACTGCCGTGTGCGCATTGCTGCGCTTATAATGTGAAGAAATAGCCTAATAGTTTATTAACATTTTAAGCTAAACGTTCTCATCTGTTCCATCAGGCTCATTGCTTAAAATAGGTTTTTGATGCTAGTGGTTGCATTAATTTGGGATCTATCGCATCCCACAACTGTCCCAGACTATGTTTGGAATATTTATTTATCGCACAGAATAGAATAGGTCAACTTTTGTACTATGGGGGATAGTAGATTGACATAGGCTAGTGCTTTTGCTGTTCGTTAGGCCTACTCATCTTGTTGGCTGACGAAAAGCAAATGTGGACAGTTCTTCCAATATCTTCAATATGCGCCTCGGAATTGGATCAGGACGTGCACAGTTGCGTCCCCGATTTGTCTGTCTTTGTTATGTGGGCAGCTTGTCTCTCCCTTTTCTGTTTCCCTTCTTCCTTGTTTGGTCCCCTCTGTGTCTGTTGTATCTGTATGTGTGTTTGTCCCCTTTATGTGGGTGTGTCTGGAGTGGATCAGGGGGCGTGCTCAGGATCTGCCTCTCCTGTGCAGCTGCGGGTTGTTTCCAGTGATTCCTGCCTACGCAGCTGCATCCTATTCTCTAATCAACCTGCACTACTTATTCCGGGCATTGGCTCTCCACCGGCGCCAGATCGTTGTTCTTACCAGAGCGGTAACTTGGCTCACCAGTAAGTTATTTCTGTCTTTGTCTTCAGCCTGGGTCTCCATCTCCTTAACCTGTCGTTTGTTTTGTCTTTAGTTTCGGACATACCTCCCAACCTGCCTGCCTTCCTGCCTGTCGGTCTGCCTGCCTGCCTGCCTGCCTGCCTCAGCCTCTCCTTCCTCGGGCCGACTAGCCCACTCTGTTCCTTTTACTTCAGTTGTTTTTTAGACTAAGACTATTTTAACTTTTATTAAATATTTTTGTTTCTTCCACTCCCTTTGTCGTGTTTGTTTCTCTGAGTGCTGGGTTGAACCATAGCTAACAGAACGATCTGGCCATGGACCCAACAGAGAAACAGCACGGGCAAACGAAGACAGCTTCCAACAAGCTATCCAGGCTCAAGGAACGTTGCTAGGACAGCTGACCAATTGATTCGGACTCTTGTGGAAGATAATCATCAATTGCTGAACCAGGTGACTCAGTTAACTACACAAGTCTCTAAATTGTCTGTTATCAGTTCTCCATCTCTCTCTGACCCCCAGTTTGTGCACCCCAAGTTGTTTCCTCTGACATTATGCAGGCTTCGTTCCGTCGGGAACCCCCTGTCACGTCGCTGAACCGTTCAACGGAGAGTGGAAAAGTGCGGGGATTTTGCTTCAGTGTGACTTGATTTTTCGGCAGAGACCACTGTCGTTTTTCTACTGATTCCTCTAAGGTACATTATGTTCTGGGGCTGTTAAGAGGAGAGCTCTGGTTTGGGCTGAGGCTGTGTGCTCAGATCAAACTTTGACTGGATTGACTTTTGCTGATTTTTCTGCTAAATTGAAGACTGTTTTTGACCATCCTGACCATGTGGGTAATTCCTCCAAGATACTTTTTAATTTGAGTGGGCGGGGTTCTAACAGTGTGGCTGAGTACTCTATTGAGTTCTGGACTTTGGCACGGACTCCAAGTGGAACAATGTGGCACTTCAGAGCATTTCTAAACGGTTTTGAATGTAGCCATTAAGGATGAACTGGCTGCTCGTGACGAGCCACATGATTTACATTCTCTCGTTTCCCTGTCCATTAAGCTAGACAACCGGTTGGGGAGGCGTCGGGAGAGGCGGTCGGCCGCATCTAGGAGGACGAGTTCCCCAGCCGTCAACCACTCGAGTCTCGCCTCCCGGAGCCGGCAGCTTCTTGTTCCTGATTCCATCCCGGGCACAGAGGGAGGAACCTATGCAAGTGGGTCGAGCTCGACTACCTCCAGCAGAGCGTTGCAACGGCGCGCCTCAGGCGGGTGAGTGCCGTACTGTGGAGACGCCACACACATTCTGGCTACATGCCCTAAGCGGCCAAAGACAAGGCTCGCTCGTAACGGTGGGTCTACTTGCGAGCCCAGAGTTAGATCCTGAACCCATCATTCCCGATTACAAGTACCTGTAACCTTACGTTTCCAGAGTCATTCCCTGCCACTCTCAGCTCTCGAGACTCAGGTGCAGAAGATAACTTTATTAGCCACCAGTTCGTTACACAAGCTCGTATCCCCATGGAGCCACTACCTACCCCCATTCGGGTCACAGCCCTTGATGGGCTCCTCGTGGGATAACTCATCAAACCACCCCCCGTTTCCCTAGTGATTTCTGGCAATCATTGTGAAAGCATTCAGCTAAGAGTTATGTCTGGCTCAGCTACCTCCACTAATCCTTGGCTTCCCCTGGTTGGCTCTTCACAACCCACAAATTGATTGGACACGTCACACCATTCTCAGTTGGAGCAATAACTTGCCATTCAGAGTGCCTTAGGTCAGCGGTACCCCCACTAAGTGTACTAACTCATCCCTCAGCTCCTCTTGATCTGTCATCTGTCCCCAAAGAATACCATGACTTAGCGGAGGTTTTCAGTAAGGACAAGGCTCTGTCTCTACCACCACATAGGCCTTATGATTGCCCTATTGAACTGCTTCCTGGTGCTCCCTGCCCTCTAGTAGCCATACAATCTGTCCCGACCGAAAGAGAGGCAATGGAGCAGTACATTGGTGATTCTCTGGTCTCGGGCATAATCCGTCCTCGTCGTCTCCTTTGGGTGCAGGTTTCTTTTTCGTGGAAAAGAAGGACAAGTCGTTACGCCCTGTATCGATTTCAGGGGTTTTAAACAACATAACTGTTAAAAACAAGTATCCCTTCCACTCATCAACTCTGCTTTTGAACCTCTGCATGGCGCCACGGTTTTCTCCAAGCTCGACCTCAGGAACGCTTATCACCTTGTCCGGATCCGTAAGGAGATGAGTGGAAAACGCGCTTTCAACACTCCACTGGGACATTTTGAGTATTTGGTCATGCCCTTTGGGCTCTCAAACGCCCCCTGCTGTTTTCCAAGCCATGGTGAACGATGTTCTTAGGGATTTTTTTGAACCGTTTTGTCTTTGTATACCTGGATGATATTCTTGTTTTTCCAAGTCACCCGAGGGAGCATGAGTCACACGTCCGTCAAGTCCTTCAACGGCTCTTGGAAAACAAGCTGTACGTCAAAGCAGAGAAGTGTGAGTTCCACAAGCAGTCTACATCGTTCTGGGGTTCATCATTGAGAGCGGGCAGGTGAAGGCGGACCCCGAGAAGATCCGGGCAGTGACGGAATGGCCCATACCCCACCACCCGAAGCAACTTCAACGATTTTTGGGCTTTGCTAACTTCTACCGTAGGTTCATTAAGGGTTTTTAGTAAAGTGGTGGCACCCCTTACTAGACTCACATCCCCAAAGGTCCCTTTTCTGTGGTCCCCTGAGGCGGAGCAGGCGGTAGGGGGTTTTGAAGGAACTGTTTTCCACCTCCCCTGTGTTGATACACCCCAATACCTCTCTGCAGTTTGTTGTGGAGGTGGGCGCGTCGGACTCAGGTGTGGGAGCCGTCCTCTCCCAGCGCTCCCCCACTGACCAAAAGCTTCACCCCTGTGCTTTTTTCTCCAAAAATTGTCACCCACAGAACGGAATTACGGTTGGAAACCGAGAGCTGCTGGCGGTCAAGCTAGCACTGGAAGAATGGCGGCACTGGCTGGATGGAGCTGAACTGGGCCGTTTGTGGTCTGGACTGACCACAAGAACTTAGCTTACATCCAAGCCACTAAGAGACTCAACTCACGCCAAGCCAGATGGGCCCCTGTTTTTAGTAGGTTTAACTTTATTCTTACATACAGACCGGGGTCAAGAAATGTTAAACCAGATGCTTTGTCCCGCCAGTTTGCTGACCCTTCGGAGACCAGCGAGCCTGAGGCAGTCCTGCCTTCCTCATGCGTCGTGGCGGCTGTTCAGTGGGAGATCGAGTCTCTTGTGAAGACTGCACTTGCCCACGGACCCGGGCCGGGTGATGGACTCCAACCTACTCTTTGTTCCCGAGACAGGTCCGGTCTCGGTGTTGCAGTGGATTCCACACCTCCCCGTTTTGCTGGTCACCCTGGGATGAGGCCCACGCGTTAGCGCTGCTTAGGAGACATTTTTGGTGGCCTTCAATGGAAACTGACGTTCGGGCTTTTTGTGGCAGCCTGTTCAACCTGTGCTCGGGGCAAAGCCTCCCATCAGTCCCCTTAGCTGCTGCTACCCTCCCAGTTCCCAGCCGTCCCTGGTCCCACATAGCCTTGGATTTGTCACCGGCCTACCCAAGTCTGAAGGTAATGATACTATACTTTACCATTGTGGCAGATTCTCTAAATCTGTTCACTATATAGCGATTACCAAAATTACCGTCTGCCAGTGAGACACGGACCTCCTAGTCAACATGTATTCCGTCCCCATGGAATACCAGAATCGTATCTGATAGAGGCCCACAGTTTACTTCCCGTGTTTGGAGGTTTTCTGTTCTGCTTTGGGTGCTTCCGTTAGTCTGTCCTCAGGAGTTTCATCCCCAGACCAACGGTCAAACAGAAAGAGCCAATCAAGACCTCGAAGCAACCCTTCGTTGTGTGGCTGCTCAACATCCATCATCCTGGGCCAAACATCTGCCTTGGATAGAAGTCGCCCACAACTCCTCACCACCTCTGCCACTGGTCTTTCACCCTTCGAGGTTACTGGGTTATCAACCCCTCTGTTTCCTGCTCAGGAGAAGGAATTGGCTGTTCCTTCGGTTCAGGAGGACCTCGCCGCTGCCAGAGAGTGTGGCGCGAGCCCGGGAAGCGTTTGCTTCGGACCACTGACAGGAACAAGATGACAGCGGATAGGGGAGCAGGACTCCGCACCTGTGTTTCATCCTGGTCAAGAGGTTTTGGCTGTCGTCTAGAACGTACCTCTTGCGTACCAAATCACGCAAGCTGTCTCCTCGGTACCTGGGTCCGTTTGTGGTGGAGTCCATCATTAACCCCGCTGCGGTTCGTTTGAAGTTGCCTTCAGCCATGAAGATACACCCTACTTTCCACGTCTCCCAACTGAAACCTGTGTCCTCCAGCCTTTTGTGTCCACCGGCTGTTCCACCTCCACCTGTTCGTCTCATTGGCGACCATCCGGCCTACACCGTCAGTAGGCTACTGGACTCTCGGAGGCGGGGTAGGGGTCTCCAATACCTAGTCCAGATTGGGGTTATGGACCAGAGGAGAGGTCTTGGGTCCCGCAGCGGTTTGTGTTGGATCCTCGTTGATCACGGACTTCCATCACGACAACCTGACAGGCCTGGTGGGTCGCCAGGTGGCGACCATTGGGTACTGTTATGTGGGCAGCTTGTCTCTCCCTTTCTGTTTCCCTTCCT
Source organism: Coregonus clupeaformis (assembly GCF_020615455.1). NCBI lineage: Eukaryota > Metazoa > Chordata > Actinopteri > Salmoniformes > Salmonidae > Coregonus > Coregonus clupeaformis. Next base: position 39,464 of record NW_025536811.1, read on the forward strand.
CCTTGTTTGGTCCTCTGTGTCTGTTGTATCTGTATGTGTGTTTGTCCCCTTTTGTGGGTGTGTCTGGAGTGGATCAGGGGCGTGCTCAGGATCTGCCTCTCCTGTGCAGCTGCGGGTTGTTTCAGTGATTCCTGCCTACGCAGCTGCATCTATTCTCTGCATCAACCTGCACTACTTATTCGGGGCATGGCTCTCCACCGGCGCCAGATCGTTGTTCTTGCCAGAGCGGTACTTGGCTACCAGTGAGTTATTTTGTCTTTGTCTTCAGCCTGGCTCTCCACTCTCCCCTTAACCTGTCGTTTGTTTTGTCTTTAGTTTCGGACATACCTCCCAACCTGCCTGTCGGTCTGCCTGCCTGCCTGCCTGCCTCAGCCTCTCCTTCCTCCGGGCCGATCTAGCCCACTCTGTTCCTTTACTTCGGTTGTTTTTGGACTAAGACTATTTTTAACTTTTTATTAAATATTTTTGTTTCTTCCACTCCCTTTGTCGTGTTTGTTTCTCTGAGTGCTGGGTTGAACCATAGCCTAACAGTCTTCACTTGTAGCCTGTGAGAAAGACCCGATCACGTGACGGAGAGCCATGTGAGTGAGAAGTGCTTCGTCATGCAGCCGGGAGAAGGAATTATAATTGTATATTCAGCCCAAGGGCACAACAGCCAAAAAAAAAGCAGAGCTCACGCCTTTCATGCGACTTCTTTAAATCATCATTAGAGTCACACATCATGCAGCCTTAGAATTGTATTAAAAATCAAAACATATAGCCCAACATTTGTATCACAACTAAAGTTACATAAATAACTCTAAATTAAGCATATAGGAGCACCTGTTTCTTTGTTAACCGCTCAACACAGAATGGCCGCATGTGCGCACTCCCTCAAATCATTTGGAGAAAATATCCTTTCTATTTTATTCAGCTATGTTCAATTTTATTCTTCATACTATAAAATAATATAAAACAATGCCACGGAATTCTAAGCAAATCTTGTCTGCTAAATTAACTAGTGTAGCCCACAGTCATTGGCATAGCCAGATCAGGGCCTAACATAGGACAACTCAGAAGATGCTATTCTGTTCTTCTGAAATAGACTACATTTTCTTCATATCATGTTTCTTTAGACCTGTCTAAAATAAATAATAGATTTATTGTGATGGTGTAGGCTATATTACATGGATTTATTATACTTTTTAAAATGTGGGTGTTCCAAGGTCTGCAACAGTTGCTTGTAGGCTATGCGTGGAAGCTTCGGGAGATGCCTAAATGTGCTTATGTTAATTAACGGTCAATTACCGTGAGACCGGCAGTTATTTGCTTGACAATCACCGTCTGACAAATTTCATGATCGACACATCCCTAGGGACAACCGAAGAACCCTTCTGGAACCCTTTTTTCTAAGAGATGATGATGAGAGAGTGAAAGCACAGCTAGATCTGCAGGAATGGTACTCAAAGTCATTTACAGGGAATCAGTGTAGCAGCAGCCACTCTTACCTCAAACCGTCTGTTCTATGATCCTCTTCCTTCCTGTCTCTTAGCTGAGATTCCTGACATTTGATGTCCTGCTCATGCAACAGATGGCTCAAAACAAAAAACATTTCTGCAACCACCTAACAGGTCTCTCTGTCCCACAGGTGCTCTTCCTCATACTCATTCTGATTCTTCTCTTCCCACAATCTCTTCTCTACCGTTTTTTGCTCTGTCTGTTTTTGCTCTGTCTTTACTCTCTCCAACTCTTTTTTCTCTTTCCCTCTCCACTATACTAAATCCCCATCCTGGTCTCTCTCTCCCTCTCCGCTTCCCGACCGTAGGCCCAAAAAACAGCGCCATTCTTTGGCACAGAGCATGTCCTCTGACCCAGACAGCTGGGCTGAGCTGGTAGCTCAAACACACTAAATCACTCAAATACAACCCACAAAATCAACACCAAAGCTAGCAGAATGACAAACATACGTTAGAATACATTAGAAAGAATGTCCAAAATACACCCCCTCTCTTCCCCCTTCTCTTTAACTGTGTACATACAACCCCCATCACCCTTCTTGCTGTCAGCCAGCCGTCATGGCTGCGAGTGTTATGACGTGTGGCGACTCCCAGTCAGCCAATAGCCTCTTTATCGCTACAAACTGGGTCCATAAAACTTTCCCCCTATAAACACACATTACAATCCCTCCCCAAAGTGAGGGGTTCTTATCTATTAGAGATTAATACTTTCAGTCAAGGCTACGTTTAAAAAAAATACCATAACTGGAAAACATTTATATCAGGTCTGGAATACTGAGAGCGGTTTTATGTTAAAAGCAGGGGTTTGTGGGAATGTGGTTCAGAGTGGATTTAATCAGAGGAGTTTCAGAGAGTTGGAGTATAAATAAATACAATTTGTGCTGGAGCAAGCATAGCTCTGTGAGGTTGGTTTGACCACAAAACCTTTCTCTGAGACCCTATAGAGGGCTGGGCCTGTAAACACTTCCCCGCATGAGTCGGATGGGAGGAATGTGTCTCACTGTGACCCGTTACACTCTGGTTTTGGGACTGAGTCGATTTGGGAGCCCTTCTTAGCAGTTTGCTTAGCTAGAGCACCTGGTCTATAGACTATAAACCAACAGACATTCATGTAAAAAATCATTTGAAACTGACCATTCAGAAGCAAGCATGGGGGAGGAGAGAGACCTGGGGGTCAAGCATAGGCTAACTATTCGAATTTGGACAATGGATTCAATTTAAAGTTTAGCTAACTATGGATTCAATCTAAAGCTTTGAAACCAAGCCAGTGAGATTTTCCAAACATCAAACGGTCTGAGAAAATACATTTTCAACTCATACGCAGTAGTGCTTCAGGAAAAAAGATTTGTAACTAGAGACCTGCACAATGCATTTTCATCAAACATAAATCAGCAAAATTGGGACTTCCCCCTATGACTCATCAAAGGAATGTCCATTGAGGATTTTCAACTGCTTGTGGCGGAAGCGGAATGGTGGGATGGGTTTTGCTGATTCATAACTGTTAAATCTCAGTTATCATCCCCTCAGAAGGAAGGGGAGCCTCACAGCTGTGATAAAGATCGACAGGGGTTAGAGGTCAGCAGTGAGTTATAACAGGACAGCCTGAGTTATAACAGGACAGCCGTGAGTTATAACAGGACAGCCGTGAGTTATAACAGGACAGCAGTGAGAGTTATAACAGGACAGCCTACTCTGCCTGCCAGGCAGCAAGGAACAGCAAACAGGGGTAGGGTCAGAGGCTCGCCAACTCCAACTACCAAAGACAAAAAGGCTTGATTCAATGAGATCTGTTTTAGCCAACATCCACATACCAAGAGTTGTTTGACGGTGTGAGGTAGAACTGTGTTAGAGCTGTCAAATCCACAAGTGGCTCTGGCATTAAACCTAGCAGACAATGCCATTGGCTGCACGGAGTAGCATTAAGAGAAATCCCATGCAGCCTTGTTTACAAGGTTTGAACACTGGAATGTGAGATGTAATCTACACCTCCATTAGGATGATAGAAATCCTTATTATTTTGTTGAATGATTTTTCAATTTGGAGCCTAATTATTTCTATATAGCCTACAATTTCTCTTTCTGAACTTCTAATGTAGGGGTTCCCCAAACTTTTTTGTCCCACTACCCCATTTTGATATCTGAAAATTCTCGCGCCCCAACCATGTGAAAGAAATTATGTAATTAACCAGCCAATGTTGCACCCTATTTATTTGGGGGCTATGGCAGTCAACTGAAAAACATTCCAACAGTATTTCTGATTGTCTTCTCACTCACCATCACATACTTTTAATTGGAGCTATGATCAATTACAAGTTAGACTGACATAATGTATCTTATCTCACCACCACTAATGAGATGGGTGTGCTTTAGTGCATGTCAAGCGTCGGAGCTTCTCAAAGTCAGGGGCGTGGTGACAAAGTCGCACCTCATCCCTGCTGTTACATCCAACTTGGATGATATTTGTTTTTTGCCGACGAGAACAATGAATCCAGCTTCACACAGATACACTACATGACCAAAAGTATGTGGACACCTGCTTGTCGAACATCTCATTCCAAAATCCTTGGCATTAATATGGAGCTGGTCCCCCTTTGCTGATATAACAGCCTCACTCTTCTGGGAAGGCTTTCCACTGATGTTGGATTATTGTTGTGGGACTTGCTACCATTCTGCCACAAGAGCATTAGTGAGGGTGGGAACACTGATGTTGGGCGATTAGGCCTGGCTCATAGTCGGCATTCTAATTCATCCCAAAGATGTTGAGTGGGGTTGAGGTCAGGGCTCTGTGAGGCCAGTCAAGTTCTGTATGGACCTCGCTTTGTGCAAAGGGCATTATATGTGCTGAAACAGGGGGGCCTTCCCCAAACTGTTGCCGCAAAGTTGGAAGCACAGAATCGTCTAGAAAGTCATTGTTTGCTGTAGCGTTAAGATTTCCCTTCACTGGAACTAAGGGGCCTAGTTCGAACCACGAAAAACAGCCCCAGACCATTGTTCCTCCCTCGCGACGCTTTGGCATTGCGATAGTGATCTTAGGCTTGTGTGCGGCATGCCTAAGAACAGTTATTGTGCTATCTGCTTCCAGAGGCAGTTTGGAACACGGAGTGTTGCAACTGAGGACAGCACTTCTCGGCAGTCCCGTTCTGTGAGCTTGTTTTTTTACATTTTAGTCTTTAGCAGACGCTCTTATCCAGAGCGACTTGCAGTTAGATGCACATTTTTTATCGAACCCACAACCCTGGCGTTGCAAACGCCATGTCTCTACCAACTGAGCTACATCCCCTGCCGGCCAAATCCCTCCCCCTACCTGGACGCACGCTGGGCCAGTGTGCGCGCCGCCCCATGGGTCTCAGTCGCGGCCGGCCTTTACAGAGCCTGGATTAAACGGATCTCTAGTGGCACAGTTTAGCACTGCGATGCAGTGCCTTGAACCACTGCGCCACTCATACGAAGTGTGTCCTCCCACTTTCGCGGCTAAGCGTTGTTGCTCCTAGTCATTTCCATTTCACAATAACAGCACTTACAGTTGACCGGGGGCAGCTTTAGCAGGGCAGAAATGTGACAAACTAACTTGTTGGAAAGGTGGCATCCTATGGCGGTTGCCACGTTGAAAGATTACTGAGCTCTTCAGTAAGGCTGCTTCTACTGCCAATGTTTGTCTCTACGTGATTGCATGGCTGTGTGCCGATTTTATACACCTGTCCATTAATCCACTAATTGAAGGGTGTCCACATACTTTTGTATATATAGTGTATGAGCTGGCGAAGGGTACGTGAGTTTATGGTGCATTCAAGACCACTTTGAACTCTGAAAAAATACGAGCTCAAATCATGACGTCAGTGATCTTCAGGTCGGAAAGTCAGAGCTCTAGAAAGAGGCCTGAGTTCCGAGTTGGAATTTCGAGTTAGATGACTGTTCAAACAAATTTTCCCAGTCGGAGCTCATTTTCTTAGAGTTCCCAGTTGTCTTGAACGCACTGAGTTTCTGCAGTTCCCTGTTTCAAATTCCCAGTTGTTTTGAATGTGGCATTAATGCTCAGAGGGAGACGACAGGGTATTCCCTTTGAGTTGGGACAGAAAACTCAAAAAAATCTTCAACACTCACCATGTCATGCTCTGATCCCATATCGCCCCATAGGTTTGTGAACAGGTGTCGCGCGCAGTGGATGTGGTTGATGTAGTTTTACAATCAAAGTTACCTGCTGCAGTATATCTCAGGAGTTCTGTGCTCAGCTCTTTTGCCGCCAGTTGTTCTCTGTATCATACAATGAGGATCTCAGCCCTCACAGCTAATTCAGTCATTCAGTCAGAGTTTCCTCAGTGCCGCCTTTTTCCAATGATCTAAGGCGCTCTCTGGTTGAATTTTCATCTTTTTAGATTTGAATAATTTTCATTTAGAGATTTTAAGGTTAACCACATTACAATGATTTTTCGAGATACAAAGACAATATTATAAATAATTATTTGTTTGTATATACAATACCACTCAAAAAGTTTGGACAGCTAGTCATTCCAGGGTTATTTTTATTTTATTTCTCTACATTGTAGAATAATAGAAGACATCAAAACTATGAGAATAACACATATGGAATCACGTAGTAACCAAAAAAGTAATAATAAATCAAAATATAGCCACCTTTTTCCTTGATGACAGGCCTTTGCACTCTTGGCATTCTCTTCACCAGCTTCATGAGGGTAGTCACCTGGAATGCATTTCAATTAAAAGGTGTGCCTTGTTAAAAGTTAATTTGTAGGAATTTCTTTCCCTTCTTAATGCATTTTGAGCCAATAAGTTGTGTTGTGACAAGGTATGGGTGGTATAAAGAAGATAGCCCTATTTGGTAAAGACCAAGTCCATTATGGCAAGAAACAGCTCACAAGTAAGCAAAGAGAAACAACAGTCCATCCTTACTTTAAGACATGAAGGTCAGTCAATCCGGAAAATGAAAGTTTCTTCAAGTGCAGTTGCAAAACCCATCAAAGCGCTATGATGAAACTGGCTCTCATGAGGACCGCCACAGGAAAGAAGACCCAGCGTTCCTCTGCTGCAGAGGATAAGTTCATTAGGGGTTAACTGCAACCCTCAGATTGCAGCCCAAATAAATGCTTCCCAGAGTTCAGGTAACAGACACATCTCAACATCAACTGTTCGAGGGCACTCTGTGAATCAGGCCTTCATGTTAAAATTGCTGCAAGAAACCTGGAAATCTGTCCTTTGTTCTGATGAGTCCAAATTTGAGATTTTTGGTTCCAACCGCTTGTCTTGTGGGGACTTAAGAGTAGCTGGAACGGATGATCTCCGCATGTGTGGTTCCCACCAGTGAAGGAAGGGAGGAGGGAGGTGTTCTGGTGTGGGGGTGCTTTTGCACTTAACCAGCATGGCTACCACAGCATTCTGCAGTGATAATGCGCCATCCCATCTGGATTGCGCTTAGTGGGACTATCAACAGGACAATGACCCCACACCTCCAGGCTGTAAAGGGTAAGGGCAATTTGACCAAGAAGGAGAGTGATGGAGGCTGCATCAGATGACCTGGTCTCCACAATCACCCAACCTCAACTTCCAATTGAGATGGGTTTGGGATGAGTTGGACCGCAGAGTGAAGGAAAAGCAGCCAACGAGTGCTCAGCTATGTGGGAACTCCTTCAAGACTAAAGTTGGAAAAGCATTCCAGGTGAAGCTGGTTGAGAGAATTCTAAGAGTGTGAAAAGCTGTCATCAAGGCAAAGGGTGGCTACTTTGAAGAATCTCAAATCTAAAATATATTTTGATTTGTTTAAGCTCACTTTTTTGGTTACTACATGATTCCATATGTGTTCTTTTCATCGTTTTGATGTTCTTCACTATTATTCTACAATGTAGAAAATAGTAAAAAATAAAGAAAAACCCTTGAATGAGTAGGTGTGTCAAACTTTTTGACTGGTACTGTATATTTATTTTCAGATTTTGAAATTCCACCGTCACCCATTTTACCAGTGCAACCCCTATGGGGGTCGCAACCCTAGTTTGGGAACCGCTGCTGTAACACGAGTGGGGCGGGTGACAATGATAAGAGCAGCTGCCTACTGATTTGAAAGCACCAATGCAGTTCCACTTGACACTGCTAAAACATCCAAGAACGCTCGATCTGATTTATTCTAGGGGTAAAGACATCTTAGACTAGCTAGCCATTCCCTATTTCTAGTGCTAGCTGTGGTGGTGCCATGGGCAATCGATGAACAAATGATGACAGGCATAGCAATTGAGAATCTGTAATTCACATCCAGACAAAATTGGTTAGTACACTCTGAGCCAGTCTAATAACGCAATGTCCATCACCAATGGAAACCCCTAGTCACACAGAGTAAAAATTGTCTGTCTTCTTGTCGAACAAAGAACATTTCAGCTTGTTTCTATGGTTACACCTCTAATCAATGTGTATCTAAATATCTATGCACTTGGGGCCTGACTCATCCAATCTACACAGTTCATTCTGTTTCCCTCTGTCTGACTATGCACAATAGGAAGAGTTGTAGTTCCCCAGGTTAGCCAGCATTCTTAGAAAAGATCTAGAACCTAGGAGAGCGGTTTTCGGCTGCCCCCATAGAATAACCCTTTGAAGAACCCTTTTGGTTCCACAGATAGAACCCTTTTGGTTCCAGGTAGAACACTTTCCACAGAGGGTTGTTTCTACCTGGAACCAAAAAGGTTTCACCTATGTGGGACAATACGAAGAACCTTTTGGAACCTTTTTTCAAGAGTGGTGGCAAGTGTAGTAGCTGCAGTGGGATCTGGATCTACCATGGGCTAATATACTGCATTTCCTGATTACCTTGACTCACTAACATCCTGTCCTCATGCACTTAAAAACTTAGACCCACACATATGCTTGCAACCACACGTCATGCATCACACACACACTGGTGACACGTAATGCCACACATGCAGGCACGCACAGCCATTACGTGCAAGGCTCCAATAAACCACACCCTCACAGTTCTCTCCACCCTGTTATTGCAGAAGATGACAGCAGATTTGGAAATCGATGTTGGATTTCTTAAACTCCCGTCGACTGGGCTCAAACTGATGGGGTGGAAGTGGATATGTTCTTTTAACATTTTCCCTCAAACATAACCAGAACCTCAGGCCCCCACAAAGATGCTTTACATAGTGGCATAGTGTGTTTATGAAACTGACACGCAAAACTTATTGACGGATTCAAAAATCTTTCAATTTAAATTATTATAAAATTCTCTTGCTACCAATAGAATGTTATTTATATAGGGATACAATCTTCCCAGTCTGCAGATTTTAAGCTGAAGAGACAGAATCATTAGATCATTTGTTTTGGTTCTGTCCATTTGTAGCTTGTTTTAGACATAGGTCCAGGAATGGCTAAAGGATTGCAATATTTACCTGGAGCTAACTCTTCCAGATAGCATTACTGGGTGATCTGAAAAGAAGTCATAGTCAATCAAAGTCAATAATATAAATAATACTTTTAGCAAAAATGTTTATTTTTAATTCACAATCTGTAGAAGCAAATGAGAATAGAGGAAGGTTCCAGAACTTTTGTAAAACATCACAGTACTTGAATGAAATATATGGTAAAATAGAAATCCTAGATGGATGGTGTTAAGAGAAGATGGGAGGTATTGAATAGAGTTGAAGGATGGGACTAATAACAAATAGCACAACAAATAATAAAGATAGTTAATAAGTAAGTATGTCCATAATAAGTATATAAGTGTATGTTGGGAGCTTTAGGAAGAGCACAGTTAGAAAGATATACAATAGAAGCAAACCGGATGGACATCATGAAAATGATCGGAGAGGTTGAGAGAGTAGAAGAAGTTCCAGGGAGTCAAAAAAATATATATATACCATAATATAGAGTAGTTAAAATTAACTGTGTCCATAAGGTGTAGATAGTAAGTATAGAACCGGAAGTAGAGGCCTGGGCATTGTTGTTTGCCTAATTCACCAAGTAGGGAAAGGATGCGTGCGGGTTGAAAAGTAAAAAGGGGAGTATAGGTAGGAAAACATGGGGGATTGAAGTGATGCAGACAATTACATTGAGAAACATACACCATCTCTGCAACATAAGTGATCCATCCCCCAATTA
>NW_025536812.1:0-49014 GCF_020615455.1 Coregonus clupeaformis
ATAAATACACAATGAGTAAACGATAACTTGGCTATATACACGGGGTACGAGTCGAGGTGATATGTGCATTCGGAAAGTATTCAGACCCCTTGACTTTTTCCACATTTTGTTACTTTACAGCCTTATTCTATTCTTATTTTTTACTCATCACTACAAACAATACCCTATAATGACAAAGTGAAAATAAGTTTTTAGAAATTTTTGCAAATGTATAAAAAATAATAAATAGATACCTTATTTACATAAGTATTCAGAACCTTTGCTGCGAGACTCGAAATTGAGCTCAGGTGTATCCTGTTTCCATTGATCATCCTTAAGATGTTTCTACAACTTGATTGGAGTCCACCTGTGGTAAATTAAATTGATTAGACTTGATTTGGAAAGGCACACACCTGTCTATATAAGGTCCCACAGTGCATGTCAGAGCAAAAACCAAGGCATGAGGTCGAAGGAACTGTCCATAGAGCTCCGAGACAGGATTGTGTCGAGGCACAGATCTGGGGAAGGGTACAAAAAAATATCTGCAGCATTGAAGGTCCCCAAGAACACAGTGGCCATCATTCGTAAATGTTTGGAACTACCAAGACTTCCTAGAGCTGGCCACCTGGCCAAACTGAGCAATTGGGGGGAGAAGGGCCTTGGTCAGGAGGTGACCAAGAACCCGATGGTCTGTGGAGATGAGAGAAACTTCCAGAAGGACAACAATCTCTGCAGCACTCCACCAATCAGGCCTTTATGGTTGAGTGGCCAGACGGAAGCCACTCCTCAGTAAAAGGCACATGACAGCCCGCTTGGAGTATGCCAAAAGGCACCTCAGACCATGAGAAACAAGATTCTCTGGTCTGATGAAACCAAGACTGAACTATTTGGCCTGAATGCCAAGTGTCACGTCTGGAGGACACCTGGCACCTACGGTGAAGCATGGTGGTGGCAGCATCATGCTGTGGGGATGTTTTTCAGTGGCAGGGACTGGGAGACTAGTCAGGATCTAGGGAAAGATTAATGACGCGGTTAGCTTTGAAAAGCTAGGACCGCTATTTCTTGTCCCGGAATCCTGCTTAACTGACAGGTTAAAGTCTGCTTGAAAGAGCCGCTAACCTAGCTAAGCTGCTAATGTTAGCCATCAAACTAACTAAGTTAGTCCCAGATGAGTTTTCCAATGGAGCCCTCTTTGTCTGGAGAGGTAAATGAATGGTTCCAGTGCTGTAGGAGCTGTATCTACTACGCTTTGTTTTCGGGACAAACTGGAGAGTTCCAATGCGGCAATTGTTTGCTTGCCGAGGATTATAGTCTTGAGGTGGCTTCCTTGATCACGCAGGTAGCCAGCCTACGTAAGAAACTGGGGAAAATGCAGACTGGAATGTTTACCTTTTCACGCCGGTGGCTGGACGGCGTCGCGCATGTTGGACGCATCTCCGTCTTGCCGTTTGTCATTATCCGGCGGCAAGTCAACAGCATTATAAGGCTGCATTGAGACAATGACTTATCAATGACCCAAGCCCAGCTCAGTTAATCCCTACCATTGTGTCGCTGAGTCATCATAATGCTTTACCAAATGTACATTATACCAGGGGTATTGGTAGACACAATGTAAGTAACCTAATGTATGTCCCTCTAACTGCCCTGATGACTCTACTGATCCTACAGCTATTGTATGCAGCAATCATGTGTCTATGAACCAGATTTATGCTATTGAAGCACTGAGGCAGTGTGCCCTATTAGGAAGTCCACTGTGTGCAGCTCACCCTGCACTAACATAAATAACATTATTATGTCTACTTCTGCTAAGCTTCCCAGTAAAGCAATGAAAACAAGCAAGCATCCCAGAAAAGTGCTCAAAACAGCCCCACGTTAACATATGTAGCTTAAGAAACAAGGTTCATGAAATTAAAAGTTGCTATAAACTATCTCTGTAACTCACCTAGACAATACCTTTGATACAGTGGTAGCAATACAAGGTTATAACATTTATAGAAAATACAGAAATGCCATGGTGGTGGAGGTGTTGCTGCTAATACTCAGAACCACATTCCTGTAAAGAGGATGTCATGTTAAATACTGTTGAAGTAATATGGCTACAGGTTCATCTGCCTCACCTAAAGCCCATTCTTGTGGGAAGCTGCTATAGACCACCAAGTGCTATAACAGTCAGTATCTGGATAACATTTGTGAAATGCTTGATAATGTATGTGATATCAACAGAGAGTATATATTTTCTGGGTGATTTTAAATATTGACTGGCTTTCATCAAGCTGCCCACTCAAGAAAAAGCTTTAAACTGTAACCAGTGCCTACAACCTGGTTCAGGTTATCAGTCAACCTACCAGGGTAGTTACAAACAGCACTGGAATTAAATCATCAACATGTATTGATCACATCTTTACTAATGCTGCAGAAATGTGCTTGAAAGCAGTATCCAGATCCATCGGATATAGTGATTACAGTATAGTAGCCATACCTAGGAAAACCACAGTTCCAAAGGCTGGGCCTAATATAGTGTATAAGAGGTCATACAATGCGTTTTGTAGTGATTCCTATGTTGTTGATGTAAAGAATATTTGTTGGTCCATGGTGTGTAATGAGCAGCAAACAGACGCTGCACTTGACACATTTATGAAAATGATTACCCCAGTTACTAATAAGCATGCACCCATTAAGAAAATTACTGTAAAAACTGTTAAAATCCCGTGGATTGATGAGGAATTGAAAAATTGTATGGTTGAGAGAGATGAGGCAAAAGGATTGGCAAACGAACTGCCAATTGAGAAATCATGTGACTAAACTGAATAAAAAGAAGAAGATACTACAATATGAAACAAAGATAAATGACAAAGATTTATAGTAAAAAGCTTTGGAGCAACTTCAATTACATTTTGGGTAAAAAGGCAAACTCAGCTCCATCATTCATTGAATCAGATGGCTCATTCATTACAAAACCGACTGATATTGCCAACTACTTGTATAGATTTTTTTCATTGGCAAGATTAGAAAACTTAGGCATGACATGCCAGCAACAAATGCTGAAACTACATCCAAGTATATCTGACCAAATTATGAAAGACAATAATTGTCGATTTTGAAATCTGTAAAGTGAGTGTGGAAGAGGTGAAAAAAATATTGTTGTCTATCAACAATGACAAGCCACAGGGGTCTGACAACTTGGATGGAAAATTACTGAGGATAATAGCGGACGATACTGCCACTCCTATTTGCCATATCTTCAATTTAAGCCTACTAGAAAGTGTGTGCCCTCAGGCCTGGAGGGAAGCAAAGTAATTCCGCTACCTAAGAATAGTAAAGCCCCCTTTACTGGTTCAAATAACCAACCAATCAGCCTGTTACCAACCCTTAGTAAAGTTTTGGACAAAATTGTGTTTGACCAGATACAATAAATAAATTGACAACAGACTTTCAGGACGCTTATAGGGAAGGACATTCAACAAGCACAGGACTTACACAAATGACTGATGGTTGGCTGAGAGAAATTGATGATACAAATATTGTTTTTAGACTTCAGTGCGGCTTTTGACATTATCGATCATAGTCTGCTGCTGGAAAAACGTATGTGTTATGGCTTTATACCCCCTGCTATATTATGGATAAAGAGTTTCCTGTCTAACAGAACACAGAGGGTGTTCTTTAATGGAAGCCTCTCCAACATAATCCAGGTGGAAATAGGAATTCCCCATGGCAGCTTTCTAGACCCCTTACTTTTTTCAGTCTTTATTTACGACATGCCACTGGTAAAGCCAGTTTGGCCATGTATGCGGATGACTCAACACTATACACGTCAGCTACTACAGCAACTGAAATGACTGCAACACTTAACAAAGAGCTGCAGTTAGTTTCAGAATGGGTGGCAAGGAATAAGTTAGTCCTAAATATTTCAAAAACTAAAAGTATTGTATTTGGGACAAATCATTTACTAAACCCTAAACCTCAACAAAATCTTGTAATAAATAATGTGGAAAGTGAGCAAGTTGAGGTGACTAAACTGCTTGGAGTAACCCTGGATTGTAAACTGTCATGATCAAAACATATTGATACAACAGTAACTAAGATAGGGAGAAGTCTGTCCATAATAAAGCGCTGCTCTACCTTCTTAACAGCACTATCAACAAGGCAGGTCTTACAGGCTCTAGTTTTGTTGCACCTGGACTACTGTTCAGTTGTGTGGTCAGGTGCCAAAAAGAGGGACTTAGGAAAATTGCAATTGGCTCAGAACAGGGCAAGCACGGCTTTCCTTGAATGTACACAGAGCGCAAACATTAATAATACGAATGTCAATCTCTCCTGGCTCAAAGTAGAGGAGAGATTGACTTCATCACTACTTATATTTCTGAGAGGTATTGACATGTTGAAAGCATCGAGCTGTCTGTTTGAACGACTAGCACACAGCTCAGACACCCATGCATACCCCAAAAAGACATGCCAACAGAGGTCTCTTTCATAGTCCCCAAGTCCAGAACAGACTATGGGAGGCGCACAGTACTACATAGAGCCATGACTACATGGAACTCTATTCCACATCAGGTAACTGATGCAAGCAGTAGAATCAGATTGAAAAAACATAAAAAATACACCTTATGGAACAGCGGGGACTGTGAAGCAACACAAACATAGGCACAGACACATGCATACACACACATGATTACAAACACACATAGACATGGATTTAGTGTTTTACATACACTACCATTCAAAAGTTTGCGGTCACATAGAAATGTCTTTGTTTTTGAAAGAAATAAAAAAAAAATGGTCCATTAAAAATAACATCAAATTGATCGGAAATACAGTGTAGACATTGTTAATGTTGTAAATGGCTATTGTAGATGGAAATGGCTGATTTTTTTTTATGGAATATCTACAGAGGCCCATTATCAGCAACCATCAGTCCTGTGTTCCAATGGCACGTTGTGTTTGCTAATCCAAGTTTATCATTTTAAAAGGCTAATTGATCAGTAGAAAACCTTTTGCACTTATGTTAGCACAGCTGAAAACTGTTGTGCTGATTAAAGAAGCAATAAAACTGGCCTTCTTGAGTGAGTATCTGGAGCATCAGCAATTGTGGGTTCGATTACAGGTTTAAAATGGCCAGAAACAAATAACTTTCTTCTGAAACTCGTCAGTCTATTCTTGTTCTGAGAAATGAAGGCTATTCCATGTGAGAAATTACCAAGAAACTGAAGATCTTGTACAACGCTGTGTACTACTCCCTTCACAAAACAGCGCAAACTGGCTCTAACCAGAATAGAAAGAAGAGTGGGAGGACCCGGTGCACAACTGAGCAAGAGGACAAATACATTAGTGTCTAGTTTGAGAAAGAGACGCCTCACAGGTCCTCAACTGGCAGCTTAATTAAATAGTACCCGCAAAACACCAGTCTCAACTTCATCAGTGAAGAGGCGATTCCGGGATGCTGACCTTCTAGGCAGAGTTGCAAAGAAAAGCAATATCTCAGACTGGCCAATAAAAAGAAAAGATTAAGATGGGCAGTCTGAGATACAGTTGAAGTCGGAGGTTTACATACACTTAGGTTGGAGTCAACCACTCCACAAATGTCTTTTTAACAAACTATAGTTTTGGCAAGTCGGTCGGGATATCTACTTTGTTCATGACACAAGTAATTTTTCCAAAAATTGTTTACAGACAGATTATTTCAATTATAATTCACTGTATCACAATTCCAGTGGGTCAGAAGTTTACATACACTAAGTTGACTATGCCTTTAAACAGCTTGGAAAATTCCAGAAAATGTTGTCATGGCTTCAGAAGCTTCTGATAGGCTAATTGACATCATTTGAGTCAATTGGAGGTGTACCTGTGGATGTATTTCAAGGCCTACCTTCAAACTCAGTGCCTCTTTGCTTGACATCATGGGAAAATCAAAAGAAATCAGCCAAGACCTCAGGAAAAAAATTTTGTAGACCTCCACAAGTCTGGTTCATCCTGGGAGCAATTTCCAAAAACCTGAAGGTACCACGTTCAGCTGCAAAACATTGGTACGCAAGTATAAACACCATGGGACCACGCAGCCGTTATACCACTCAGGAAGGAGACACGTTCTGTCTCCTAGAGAATAACGTATTCCGTGCGAAAAAGTGCATATAAATCCCAGAACAATAGCAAAGGACCTTGTGAAGATGCTGGAGAAAACAGGTACAAAAGTATCTATATCCACAGTAAAAACAAGTCCTATATCGACATAACCTGAAAGGCCTCACAGCAAGGAAGAAGCCACTGCTCCAAAACCGCCATAAAAAAGCCAGACTACGGTTTGCAACTGCACATGGGGACAAAGATCAGACTTTTTGGAAAAAATGTCCTCTGGTCTGATGAAACAAAAAATAGAACTGTTTGGCCATAATGACCATCATTATGTTTGGAGGAAAAAGGGGGACGCTTGGAAGCTTGAAGAACACGCATCCCAACCGTGAAGCACGGGGGTGGCAGCATCATGGTGTGGGGGTGCTTTCCTGCAGGAGGGACTGGTGCACTTCACAAAGTAGATGGCATCATGAGGAAGGACAATTATGTGGATATATTGAAGCAACATCTCAAGACATCAGTCAGGAAGTTAAAGCTTGGTTCGCAAATGGGTCTTCCAAATAAATGGACAATGACCCCAAGCATACTTCAAAGTTGTGGCAAAATGAGCTTAAGGACAACAAAGAGAAGGTATTGGAGTTGCCATCACAAAGCCCTGATCTCAGTCCTATAGAACATGTGTGGGTGTCACGCTCTGGCTCGGGGACTGTGTATTTTGAGCCAGGGTGTGTTCTTTTGGTTGTGTTTCCTTGTTTGGTCGTGTGACCTCCCAATCAGTGGTAACGAGTGTCAGCTGTCGGCTCGTTATCTCTGATTGGGAGCCATATTTAAACTGTCAGTGTTCACCTTAGTGTTGTGGGTTTTGTTCCTTGTCAGTCATTGTAACTGAGGACTTCACGATTCGGCCATTGTTTGTTGTTTTTGTAGTGAGTACTTTAATTTAATAAAGTCATGTTAGCTCAACGCGCTGCGCTTTGGTCTCCCTCATTAGACGATCGTGACAGTGGGCAGAACTGAAAAAGTGTGTGCGAGCAAGGAGGCCTACAAACCTCACTCATTTACACCAGCTCTGTCAGGAGGAATGGGCCAAAATTCACCCAACTTATTGTGGGAAGCTTGTGGAAGGCTACCCAAACGTTTGACCCAAGTTAAACAATATAAAGGCAATGCTTCCAAATACTAATTGAGTGTATGTAAACTTCGACCCACTGGGAATGTGATGAAATAATTAAAAGCTTAAATAAATTATTCTCTCTACTATTATTCTCACATTTCACATTCTTAAAATAAAGTGGTGATCCTAACTGACCTAAGACAGGGAATTTTTACTAGGATTAAATGTCAGGAATTATGAAAAAACTGAGTTTAAATGTATTTGGCTAAGGTGTATGTAAATCTCCTACTCAACTGTAGTGTGCATGTTATAGTGTGTGTGTATGCATGTGTGTGTGCCTATGTTTGTGTTGCTTCACAGTACCTGCTGTTCCATAAGGTGTATTTTTATCTGTTTGTTTTTTTCAAATCAAATTGTACTGCTTGCATGAGTTACTTGATGTCGAAAGATTTCCATGTAGTCATGGCTCTAAGTAGTACTGTGCGCATCCCATAGTGTGTTCTGGACTTGGGGACTGTGAAGAGACCTCTGTTGGCATGTCTTGTTTGGTATGCATTAGTGTCAGTAGTTCAAACAGACAGCTCAGTGCATTCAACATGTCAATACCTCTCACAAATACAAGTCAATTATTAATATAGCTCTCTGTGTGCATCCAAGGGCCAGCAGCAATTTTCCTAAGTCCCTCTTTGTGGCACCTGACCACACGACTGAACAGTAGTCCAAGTGCGACAAAGGCGGCTGACCCTGTAAAACTACATTTACATTTACATTTACGTCATTTAGCAGACGCTCTTATCCAGAGCGACTTACAAATTGGTGCATTCACATTATAGCCAGTGGGACAACCACTTTACAATATGTTTTTTTTTTCCTTTGGGGTGGGGTAAGGGGGTAGAAGGATTACTTTATCCTATCCCAGGTATTCCTTAAAGAGGTGGGGTTTCAAGTGTCTCCGGAAGGTGGTGAGTGACTCCGCTGTCCTGGCGTCGTGAGGGGAGCTTGTTCCACCATTAGGGTGCCAGAGCAGCGAACAGTTTTGACTTGGCTGAGCGGGAACTGTGCTTCCGCAGAGATAGGGGGCCAGCAGGCCAGAGGTGGATGAACGCAATGCCCTCGTTTGGGTGTAGGGACTGATCAGAGCCTGAAGGTACGGAGGTGCCGTTCTCTCACAGCCCGAAGCACCATGGTCTTGTAGCAGATGCGAGCTTCAACTGGAAGCCAGTGGAGTGTGCGGAGGAGCGGGGTGACGTGGAGAGAACTTGGGGAAGGTTGAACACCAGACGGGCTTCGCATTCTGGATGAGTTGTAGGGGGTTTAATGGCACAGGCAGGGGAGCCCAGCCAACAGCGAGTTGCAGTAATCCAGATGGGAGATGACAAGTGCCTGGATTAGGACCTGTGCCGCTCTCTGTGTAAGGCAGGGTCGTACTCTCTGAATGTTGTAGAGCATGAACCTATAGGATCGGGTCACCGCCTTGATGTTAGCGGAGAACGACAGGGGTGTTGTCCAGCGTCACGCCAAGGCTCTTCGCACTCTGAGAGGAGGACACAACAGAGTTGTCAACCGTGATGGCGAGATCATGGAACGGGCAGTCCTTCCCCGGGAGGAAGAGCAGCTCCGTCTTGCCGAGGTTCAGCTTGAGGTGGTGATCCGTCATCCACACTGATATGTCTGCCAGACATGCAGAGATGCGATTTGCCACCTGGTTATCAGAAGGGGGAAAGGAGAAGATTAGTTGTGTGTCGCTCGTCGTAGCAATGATAGGAGAGGCCATGTGAGGATATGACAGAGCCAAGTGACTTGGTGTATAGCGAGAATAGGAGAGGGCCTAGAACTGAGCCCTGGGGGACACCAGTGGTGAGAGCACGTGGTGCGGAGACAGATTCTCGCCACGCCACTTGGTAGGAGGCGACCGGTCAGGTAGGACGCAATCCAAGAGTGAGCCGCACCGGAGATGGGTGGAGAGGAGGATCTGATGGTTCACAGTATCAAAGGCAGCAGACAGGTCTAGAAGGACAAGAGCAGAGGAGAGAGTTAGCTTTAGCAGTGCGGAGAGCCTCCGTGACACAGAGAAGAGCAGTCTCAGTTGAATGACCAGTCTTGAAACCTGACTGGTTTGGATCAAGAAGGTCATTCTGGGAGAGATAGCAAGAGAGTTGGCTAAAGACGGCTACGCTCAAGAGTTTTGGAGAGAAAAGAAAGAAGGGATACTGGTCTGTAGTTGTTGACATCAGAGTGTTGAGTGTTGGTTTTTTGAGAAGGGGTGCAACTCTCGCTCTCTTGAAGACGGAAGGGACATAGCCAGCGGTCAAGGATGAGTTGATGAGCGAGGTGAGGTAAGGGAGAAGGTCACCGGAGATGGTCTGGAGAAGAGAGGAGGGGATAGGGTCAAGCGGGCAGGTTGTTGGGCGGCCGGCCATCACAAGTCGCAAGATTTCATCTGGAGAGAGAGGGGAGAAAGAAGTCAAAGCATAGGGTAGGGCAGTGTGAGCTACACATTTCACTGCACCTATCCGGTGTATGTGACAATAAACAATTAAATACAAAAAATGATGTGGTGCGACTCGAGTTTCTCCGTCAGGTGGAAGTCGGTGTCCCCTCTCTGGTCAGTCTCAGTGGAGAGAGGGAGAGAGGAGGGATGGGTGAGAGGCGGACCCTCTGCTGCTCTCTCCCTCCCTCCACTGAGACTGATAATCAGGTACAGGTACCTTCAGTCCAAAAGCTAATTATTTCAATTCATACTCAGCTGTGCCTCAAGCAATACAACAACTGATATATTACCGTTATTATCATATATAGTATCATAGAGTTTTGAAATGTAATTGTGGTCTGAGAAGAACAGCATTGGCAGGCCAATTCAAGCATAGCCAATATGCGGTGATAATGTATTAGACCTATTGTACAAACCGCGTTCCTACAGTTTTAATAGGTTAAATTTTGAAGTGTTGTTTTGAATACAATTCTGAGTGGTAGGTCTTGGCTAGTATTTTGATTCATAAAGCAATGTTGACTCAGAAAGGTGGATGACCACTGCCATAGACATATTGAACATGATCCTAGACTCCAGATCAAATACCCAGATATCTTTCATCCTCCTCCTTTTCATCCTCCACAACTTGACTTCATCCCAGGTCCTCACATTCTTACTCAGTACATCTTCTTGTAACAACTTCTCAAGATTATCTCATGAAATACCAGGGGTTTACCAGGGCGGCAGGTAGCTTAGTGGGTAAGAGCGTTGTGCCAGTAACCGAAAGGTCGCTGGTTCTAATCCCGAGCCGACTAGGTGAAAAATCTGTCGATGTGCCCCTTGAGCAAGGCACTTAACCCTAATTGCTCTTGTAAGTCGCTTCTGGATAAGAGCGTCTGCTAAATGACCAAAAATAAAAAATAAAAAAATAAAAATAATAAATACCATTGAAATGTGTCCTCCCTTTACAGAAAGTGGGTAAGGCATTTCAGAGTGGGATGCCGGAGCCCCCAACTAAGAGTTAATTTAGGTAGCAGGGAAAGGTTTGTCCATGGAATTTTTATATTTTCAGCTACTGTAGTAAAAATGTACAGGAATGTGTCCATGGTATACAGCAGTTCCCATAGAAGTCCTGTGTGGCTCATTATGGGGTCACATACACTTCTGTGTTTGCCAAATATATTATTAGAGTATAACAAATATTTGAGCATAATTCCTCAAGATCAAGTTGTTAACACAACATTCAAAGACACCAAAATGCCACACAACTTAACAAGAGAGCCAGGCTCATCACATCTATTATCCATGTCCAAATCCTTAAAGTATACCCTGCATCGCTTCATTTACATGGTGGATATTTAAGATGCTCAGAAGATCACATTTCCCACTACCATCATTTTATCTGTTTGAAAGAGAAAGGAGGTGCTATTTGGGGACCTTGTGAAGTATTTCACAATACATCCATTGATTGCGCCGAGGCTGACACAGAGTGCAGTGTTATTGGTAAACCACGTGACAGATGTCACCCTCTTCCTCATCACCAGTTCAACAAACTCCTCGGAACACCATAAATGTGGCACTAGCAGGCTCGCCATTGATCCTTTAATAGACATCCCCAATCATTCACACTTCACAGCCGTGCGATTGAAAGGGGTAACTCCGTTCCTTCTCAAAGACTCAATGTTGTCAATCACGCTCCTTAAGGAGGGAGACAAATGTCTCACAGTGTGCATGCTGTCAAATACATTTTGTGTGGCCCGTTGCGTTTTCAAACTCTGACGTTAGGTCTCCCTGTCTTCAAAGTGGCTCACAAGATTTCTTTCAAGTCACAAGATCTAAAAATGTATTTGGGAAGTACAAATGTGACCGACTGCCTCAATTCAGTCTAATGTAGCAACATTTGAAATTGTGTTTTTACATTGGATAAAAGTAGAGACGCAGAGCTACAAAATCCTATATCATACACTGCAGTTGAGGAACAATGGGAAAGTAATTCTGCTTTGAAAGTTGATAAACTTGTAACCCCACTTTTGAGAAAATGGCCCTTGAATGTTTTGGTACACCTACTGGAGAGCTCTTCTTTGTCTACACCTATTCAGCATCGTTTACACCCTCTTAAGCCTTAGTCCCACCCATCTCTTTAAGGATTCACATGTGATGCCATGTGTTAAACAGAGTGAGTAAGGTAGAGTAGTAAACAACCAAAGATTTCAAGACTAAAAGTGGTGAAAGTAGTAGCCTACAATAAGGAAAAACTACAGGTAAAAATACACTTGATCTAGTCCTTGGCCTATATCCTAATCTGACTTTGGTAAAGGTCATATTGGTCTTCACATTACTGTCTCTGTTAAATGCACACTATATCAAAGAAAATCTAAGTTTATTTGTCACATGCACAGGATACAGAAGGGTGTAAACAGTACAGTGAAATAGTTACTTACATAGTAGCAATATCAAAAATAGAAAGTGTCCAGATAAAAATTATTAAATGATGCTTACCCATTTGTCTAAATTGATGGGACATGTGAAATAAATGCTATAACCACCCCCCAGCCACATCTAGCTACAGTGGGGACAAAAAGTATTTAGTCAGCCACCAATTGTGCAAGTTCTCCCACTTAAAAAGATGAGAGAGGCCTGTAATTTCATCATAGGTACACGTCAACTATGACAGACAAAATGAGAAAAGAAAATCCAGAAAATCACATTGTAGGATTTTTTATGAATTTATTTGCAAATTATGGTGGAAAATAAGTATTTGGTCAATAACAAAAGTTTCTCAATACTTTGTTATATACCCTTTGTTGGCAATGACACAGGTCAAACGTTTTCTGTAAGTCTTCACAAGGTTTTCACACACTGTTGCTGGTATTTTGGCCCATTCCTCCATGCAGATCTCCTCTAGAGCAGTGATGTTTTGGGGCTGTCGCTGGGCAACACAGACTTTCAACTCCCTCCAAAGATTTTCTATGGGGTTGAGATCTGGAGACTGGCTAGGCCACTCCAGGACCTTGAAATGCTTCTTACGAAGCCACTCCTTTGGTGCCCGGGCGGTGTGTTTGGGATCATTGTCATGCTGGAAAGACCCAGCCACGTTTCATCTTCAATGCCCCTTGCTGATGGAAGGAGGTTTTCACTCAAAATCTCACGATACATGGCCCCATTCATTCTTTCCTTTACACGGATCAGTCGTCCTGGTCCCTTTGCAGAAAAAACAGCCCCAAAGCATGATGTTTCCACCCCCATGCTTCACAGTAGGTATGGTGTTCTTTGGATGCAACACAGCATTCTTTGTCCTCCAAACACGACGAGTTGAGTTTTTACCAAAAAGTTAGTATTTTGGTTTCATCTGACCATATGGCATTCTCCCAATCCTCTTCTGGATCATCCAAATGCACTCTAGCAAACTTCAGACGGGCCTGGACATGTACTGGCTTAAGCAGGGGGACACGTCTGGCACTGCAGGATTTGAGTCCCTGGCGGCGTAGTGTGTTACTGATGGTAGGCTTTGTTACTTTGGTCCCAGCTCTCTGCAGGTCATTCACTAGGTCCACCCGTGTGGTTCTGGGATTTTTGCTCACTGTTCTTGTGATCATTTTGACCCCCACGGGGTGAGATCTTGCGTGGAGCCCCCAGATCAAGGGAGATTATCAGTGGTCTTGTATGTCTTCCATTTCCTAATAATTGCTCCCACAGTTGATTTCTTCAAACCAAGCTGCTTACCTATTGCAGATTCAGTCTTCCCAGCCTGGTGCAGGTCTACAATTTTGTTTCTGTGTCCTTTGACAGCTCTTTGGTCTTGGCCATAGTGGAGTTTGGAGTGTGACTGTTTGAGGTTGTGGACAGGTGTCTTTTATACTGATAACAAGTTCAAACAGGTGCCATTAATACAGGTAACGAGTGGAGGACAGAGGAGCCTCTTAAAGAAGAAGTTACAGGTCTGTGAGAGCCAGAAATCTTGCTTGTTTGTAGGTGACCAAATACTTATTTTCCACCATAATTTGCAAATAAATTCATTAAAAATCCTACAATGTGATTTTCTGGATTTTTTTCCTCCATTTGTCTGTCATTTTGACATGCGTTTTCTGGATTTTTTTATTGTTATTCTGTCTCTCACTGTTCAAATAAACCTACCATTAAAATTATAGACTGATCATGTCTTTGTCAGTGGGCAAACGTACAAAATCAGCAGGGGATCAAATACTTTTTTTCCCTCACTGTACGTTTCAAATTTTGTCCGAAAGTCATTTTCATTGCAA
Source organism: Coregonus clupeaformis (assembly GCF_020615455.1). Classification (NCBI taxonomy): domain Eukaryota; kingdom Metazoa; phylum Chordata; class Actinopteri; order Salmoniformes; family Salmonidae; genus Coregonus; species Coregonus clupeaformis. The sequence continues at coordinate 13,892 of NW_025536812.1, forward strand.
GTTAAATTGTGCTGTTAACTAGCTAGCTAACGTTAGCTGGCCGGCTTGCTAGCTAATGTTACGTGTATGATCTGTATAGTAATATTATTTTTATCTCAGAAAGTCATTTGCATTGCTAGTTATAGCCTAATGTTAGCTAGCTAGCTAACATTGAACCTAGTTGGTTAGCTTTAGCTACCTGCAGATTCATACTACAGCATTTCCGTGCATGGTGGCTAGCTATGACAATCGGTTTGTATTGCTGGTACAGTATTGATTGGTATCATAGTTCATTGTATAGCTAGCTAGCTAACTTACATGTGTACATTTATATTGTATGTATGACTCCCTGATAAAATAAAGTTTAGTTTTTATATAGAAATGGGAAGCAGGCACGCGTCTTTCACTGACCTGTATAAAGAAAGACTGACAGGGATGTGACAATTCATCTTCATTTCTCTAATGTTATTTTGTTGTTGTTTGCAGGTGCGCCCTATCCTTCTGACCCTATGCTGCCAGGTCCCATCTGCTTTTTAACAAGAACAAGTTTGTGCTGTGGTATTCTGCCTGGCGGACCATGCACAAGCTCCACCACAGTCTGAACCTTCACTTCCTGATCACAGGCCACACCAAGTTTGCCCCCGAGTGGTGCTTCGGCCTCATCAAGCAGCGCTTCAGAAAGACCAGAGTGAACACTTTGTATGAGATTGCTGGTGTTGTCAAGGACAGCACTGTGACAGGGGTCAACATCCCACAGCTGGTTGGACTGGAGGATGGTACGGTGCTGGTGGAAAGCTATGGCTGGCAACAACACCTGACTCAGTACTTCAGGCCACTGCCACAGATCAAGCAGTACCAGCACTTCTGGTGAATATCATTTTCATTGCATTTTATGAGGTTATTCTTATTATCTAAACTTGGGAGGTGAATTGATGTTGTGCAAGGTTGTAATGTCTTCTACATTTTTTGGGGTCTATCTTCCTGTTTTACAGCTTCAATGCTCTGGAGCCTGGTGTTGATGTCGCCAAGGAGCGTTCTGACTCAGCCGGGACCAGGTTTCAGATGCTGCGCAACGCTGACGTCCTTCCTCCCATAAATGGTCTGCCTGTACAAGCACCACCTGGACTGGACACAACTAGACAAACATATCTTTTTGAGAAGATCAGGGAGTTTTACGACGAAGAGGGCATGGACATCACATGCCCTGCACCAAAGTCAAGGGCAGGACAGAACCAGGCTCTCCGAATACAGATTCCCTTGTTCATGCGTGGTTTGGACAGACCAGTTCATCACTGGGGGCGAGTTCCCAGTCATCCGGACTATCTGCAGTACCTCTATGCACATTCACATGACTCTCTTCTAATTTTTTCCTGCAGCTCAGCCACTTTACCCCTGATTGTATGCATATAACTGCCTCATCTATCACCAGTATCACTGATATCATTATTGATATTGTATATTATTTTTGTTCGTTCTCTCCTCTCCCCTGTAACTATTCCCCAGGTCGTTGCTGTAAATAAGAATGTGTTCTCTGTCAACTTACCTGGTAAAATAGAAAATATATACAATAAATAAATAAAAGATACTGGCATTGACAGTTTATTTTCTTTTTTTCTTTTTTATATTGACACTCCAGTAACCATTTCACTGTACTGGTTACACCTTCTGTAGAGACCCATCCACTTAGCTAGAAGTGGCTGTTGGGTGGTTATAGCCTCTCTTTCACATGACCCATCAAGTTAGCCAGGGGTGTCTTGGGGTGATTACAGCCATATATTGTATATCATGATGTTCAGACAATAGTGACCCATCCACTTACAGTGGGGAAAAAAAGTTTTTAGTCAGCCACCAATTGTGCAAGTTCTCCCACTTAAAAAGATGAGAGAGGCCTGTAATTTTCATCATAGGTACACGTCAACTATGACAGACAAATCGAGAGAAAAAAATCCAGAAAATCACATTGTAGGATTTTTTATGAATTTATTTGCAAATGATGGTGGAAAATAAGTATTTGGTCACCTACAATCAAGCAAGATTTCTGGCTCTCACAGACCTGTAACTTCTTCTTTAAGAGGCTCCTCTGTCCTCCACTCGTTACCTGTATTAATGGCACCTGTTTGAAGTTGTTATCAGTATAAAAGACACCTGTCCACAACCTCAAACAGTCACACTCCAAACTCCACTATGGCCAAGACCAAAGAGCTGTCAAAGGACACCAGAAACAAAATTGTACACCTGCACCAGGCTGGAAAGACTGAATCTGCAATAGGTAAGCAGCTTGGTTTGAAGAAATCAACTGTGGGAGCAATTATTAGGAAATGGAAGACATACAAGACCACTGATAATCTCCCTCGATCTGGGGCTCCACGCAAGATCTCACCCCGTGGGGTCAAAATGATCACAAGAACGGTGAGCAAAAATCCCAGAACCACACGGGGGGACCTAGTGAATGACCTGCAGAGAGCTGGGACCAAAGTAACAAAGCCTACCATCAGTAACACACTACGCCGCCAGGGACTCAAATCCTGCAGTGCCAGACGTGTCCCCCTGCTTAAGCCAGTACATGTCCAGGCCCGTCTGAAGTTTGCTAGAGTGCATTTGGATGATCCAGAAGAGGATTGGGAGAATGTAATATGGTCAGATGAAACCAAAATAGAACTTTTTGGTAAAAACTCAACTCGTCGTGTTTGGAGGACAAAGAATGCTGTGTTGCATCCAAAGAACACCATACCTACTGTGAAGCATGGGGGTGGAAACATCATGCTTTGGGGCTGTTTTTTCTGCAAAGGGACCAGGACGACTGATCCGTGTAAAGGAAAGAATGAATGGGGCCATGTATCGTGAGATTTTGAGTGAAAACCTCCTTCCATCAGCAAGGGCATTGAAGATGAAACGTGGCTGGGTCTTTCAGCATGACAATGATCCCAAACACACCGCCCGGGCAACGAAGGAGTGGCTTCGTAAGAATCATTTCAAGGTCCTGGAGTGGCCTAGCCAGTCTCCAGATCTCAACCCCATAGAAAATCTTTGGAGGGGAGTTGAAAGTCCATGTTGCCCAGCGACAGCCCCAAAAACATCACTGCTCTAGAGGAGATCTGCATGGAGGAATGGGCCAAAATACCAGCAACAGTGTGTGAAAACCTTGTGAAGACTTACAGAAAATGTTTGACCTGTGTCATTGCCAACAAAGGGTATATAACAAAGTATTGAGAAACTTTTGTTATTGACCAAATACTTATTTTCCACCATAATTTGCAAATACATTCATAAAAAATCCTACAATGTGATTTTCTGGATTTTTTTTCCTCATTTTGTCTGTCATAGTTGACGTGTACCTATGATGAAAATTACAGGACTCTCTCATCTTTTAAGTGGGAGAACTTGCACAATTGGTGGCTGACTAAATACTTCCCCACTTTTATATACCTATACTGTAATAATATAATCATTAAATCAATCAATCAATATTATATTATTACATTATAGATATATACAGTGAGGGAAAAAAAGTATTTGATCCCCTGCTGATTTTGTTTGTTTGCCCACTGACAAAGAAATGATCAGTCTATAATTTTTATGGTATGATTATCTGAACAGTGAGAGACAGAATAACAACAAAAAAATCCAGAAAAACGCATGTCAAAAATGTTATAAATTGATTAGCATTTTAATGAGGGAAATAAGTATTTGACCCCCTCTCAATCAGAAAGATTTCTGGCTCCCAGGTGTCTTTTATACAGGTAACGAGCAGAGATTAGGAGCACATTCTTAAAGGGAGTGCTCCTAATCTCAGCTTGTTACCTGTATAAAAGACACCTGTCCACAGAAGCAATCAATCAATCAGATTCCAAACTCTCCACCATGGCCAAGACCAAAGAGCTCTCCAAGGATGTCAGGGACAAGGTTGTAGACCACACAAGGCTGGAATGGGCTATAAGACCATCGCCAAGCAGCTTGGTGAGAAGGTGACAACAGTTGGTGCGATTATTCGCAAATGGAAGAAACACAAAAGACCTGTCAATCTCCCTCGGCCTAGGGCTCCATGCAAGATCTCACCTCGTGGAGTTGCAATGATCATGAGAACAGTGAGGAATCAGCCCAGAACTACACGGGAGGATCTTGTCAATGATCTCAAGGCAGCTGGGACCATAGTCACCAAGAAAATAATTGGTAACACACTACGCCGTGAAGGACTGAAATCCTGCAGCGCTCGCAAGGTCCCCCTGCTCAAGAAAGCACATATACAGGGCCGTTTGAAGTTTGCCAATGAACATCTGAATGAGTCAGAGGAGATCTGGGTGAAAGTGTTGTGGTCAGATGAGACCAAAATCGAGCTCTTTGGCATCAACTCAACTCGCCGTGTTTGGAGGAGGAGGAATGTTGCCTATGACCCCAAGAACACCATCCCCACCGTCAAACATGAAGGTGGAAACATTATGCTTTGGGGGTGTTTTTCTGCTAAGGGGACAGGACAACTTCACTGCATCAAAGGGAAGATGGATGGGGCCATGTATCGTCAAATCTTGGGTGAGAACCTCCTTCCCTCAGCCAGGGCATTGAAAATGGGTCGTGGATGGGTATTCCAGCATGACAATGACCCAAAACACACGGCCAAGGCAACAAAGGAGTGGCTCAAGAAGAAGCACATTAAGGTCCTGGAGTGGCCTAGCCAGTCTCCAGACCTTAATCCCATAGAAAATCTGTGGAGGGGAGCTGAAGATTCGAGGTTGCCAAACGTCAGCCTCGAAACCGTAATGACTTGGAGAAGATCTGCAAAGAGGAGTGGAACAAAATCCCTCCTGAGATGTGTGCAAACCTGGTGACCAACTACAAGAAACGTCTGACCTCTGTGATTGCCAACCAGGGTTTTGCCACCAAGTACTAAGTCATGTTTTGCAGAGGGGTCAAATATTTATTTCCCTCATTAAAATGCAAATCAATGTATAACATTTTTTACATGCGTTTTTCTGGATTTTGTTGTTGTTATTCTGTCTCTCACTGTTCAAATAAACCTACCATTAAAATGACATGTAAAACATGTCTTTGTCGGTGGGCAAACGTACAAAATCAGCAGGGGATAAAATACTTTTTTCCCTCACTGTAGGTGCTGCAGATTTATATGAGAGTATGAGTCCAAGACAGGTACTAAGGCAAGAAAATGGTCATAAGTTCTGAAAATGAGCATTTGATCATTACTGTTCTGCTATAGACATGTTTTTTTCGCCTTCTCACCATTAAATCTAGTTAAGGAGGAAATCGACGCCTTTGCAACCTGAATGGAGAATGTATGAAACCATCAATACCAGATCAATATCGCCATCTGCTGGCTTTTGGGCTATGTCATACCATGTACAATACAGTCAAATCCAAAATTGTTGGTTCCTTTGATAAAGATGAGCAAAACATACTGTTTAAAATAATTCAAATAATGAGCTATATTGCATGCACATTTTTAAAAATTATATTTTATGCTAATACAGTTGCCCAGATAAAGCTTAACAAGTAATGTTTAACAAATCATGTATTTTTTCTCCAAAAGAAAGAGGTAAAATGTATTGCCACCCGTGTGTTCAATACTTAAGTGATAATGCCGAAGCCGGTGTTTGGAGGATATGTTGGCACAAGTTTTTTTAGGCCCGAGATGAAGTCGGGGGCCCGCATACTGTGCCAATACTGTATATCCTCCAAACACCGCTTCGAGGGCATTATCACTTTTATACAACGGGTTAACAACATATTCAAATAATGATTTACATATTTTCATTAAAAACTTTATTTTGATACATTTATTCATACTATTTCATCGTTCCACAAGATATAGTCCCGACACAAATCTACGGTTGCTACCCAAGCCGGCTGGTCATTCGTTCATCGGTTCGGTTGCCAGGGACGCGACCCAGTCGTTCAGTCTTTTTGTTCTGTATCTATGGACATGACCCAGTCGTTAGTTCTAAATGTTCCATTGCCATACTGGCAGCCAACGTTCTTATCCCTTGCTTGCTAGCTAGCCAACTATGGCTAACTTACAGTCACATCAAACAGTGCAGCCAGAATAACAGCAAAATAGCTGCATTTGCGATTGTTTTCTAGTGACATTTATTTGGATACATCCAAAACAATGAGCTAATGATACGTGATTTCGCCTGACATAGAAACTGTGCTTGCTCATCCAGGACATTGTTGTTCAGAGGAGCGAGCCAACAACACAGCTAACACAATCACTTCAAACTGAAGCTGGAAAGACAGCAAACTAGCTGCATTTAGGTTAGTTTTACCTGTTTCTATTGACATTCCTTTGTATATATCCATAAAACTTATGCCTGCTAATTCATGATTTCAACTGGCTAAGAAAAAGCTGCCTGTCTGTCTATCTCGTTCGACTCCCGACACATTCATTACTATGGGACAGCTGGAGATCGAATTTGAATATTGAAACAATGTTGCAAATGTCGGAGAGACAGACATCAAGGTTTATACAAATCTCTGCTGTTTAAAATCAAATGCTAGTTTAAAAGAAATGGGGAGATAATGTCTAGATGCTTTTCATAGTGGAGATCAAGTTTATAAATTGACTGGCTGGGCTGATAATACAGTAGATTGCGCAGTGAGGTGGAACAGAGTAAATAGGCATTTCAACGTCATAGTTTTAGCCGGTGGTAACTTGTGGAATAGACACTCGGCTGGAATGCGGTTTTAACCAATCAGCATCCAGGATTACACCCATCTGTTTTATAACTTTCAATAACTCACCTTTCGAGGATAATGGCACTGAGCCTTTTTTCTTATGAGATTGGAGAACACTTTGGGAGTGATCTTGGACCATTCCTCCTTACAGAATCTTTCCAGATCCTTGATATCCTTTGTATGTGCTTATGGACTGCAATCTTCAATTCAAACCACAGGTTATCAATGGGGTTCAAGTCCAGAGCCTGAAAATTGTCAATTAACAATTTATTTGTGGATTTTGATGTGTGCTTGGGGTTATTGTCTTGCTGGAAGATCCACTCCTGGCAGAGGCAACCAGGTTTTTTGGCAAAAATGTCCTGATACTAGGTAAAATTAAAGAAGCCGTTGAACTTAACAACGGGCCCAGGACCAGTGGAAGCAAAATAGCCCCATAACATCAAAGATCCAACACCATATTTGACAGTAGGTATGGGGTACTTTTCTGCTTATGCATCCTTATTTCGATGCCAAACCCACCACTGGTGTGTGTTGCCAAAGAGCTCTATTTTCATGTCATCCAACACATGTAAACACCTGGAGTTTGCTAAACAGCATTGGCACTTGGATTGGAACCGGTCTATGGTCAGGTGACATTTTGACCACACACACCAGTTGTACATGTTCAGACAATAGTGACCCATCCACTTACAGTGGGGAAAAAAAGTTTTAGTCAGCCACCAATTGTGCAAGTTCTCCCACTTAAAAAGATGAGAGAGGCCTGTAATTTTCATCATAGGTACACGTCAACTATGACAGACAAATCGAGAAAAAAATCCAGAAAATCACATTGTGTTATGGGGCTAGGATGTATGGAAAGATCTAGGAAATGGGGACTGTCTAATTCAGGGTTCTCAACCCTGTTCTGGAGAGCTACCCTCCAGTAGGTTTTCACTCCAACCCCAGTTGTAACTTACCTGATTCAGTTTATCAACTAGCTAATTATTAGAATCAGGTGCTCTAGATTAGGGTTGGAGCAAAAGCCTACAGGATGGTAGCTCTCCAGGAACAGGATTGGAAAGCCCTGGTCTAATTGTTATTATATACACTGCTCAAAAAAATAAAGGGAACACTTAAACAACACAATGTAACTCCAAGTCAATCACACTTCTGTGAAATCAAACTGTCCACTTAGGAAGCAACACTGATTGACAATACATTTCACATGCTGTTGTGCAAATGGAATAGACAACAGGTGGAAATTATAGGCAATTAGCAAGACACCCCCAATAAAGGACTGGTTTTGCAGGTGGTGACCACAGACCACTTCTCAGTTCCTATGCTTCCTGGCTGATGTTTTGGTCACTTTTGAATACTGGCAGTGCTTTCACTCTAGTGGTAGCATGAGACGGAGTCTACAACCCACACAAGTGGCTCAGGTAGTGCAGCTCATCCAGGATGGCACATCAATGCGAGCTGTGGCAAGAAGGTTTGCTGTGTCTGTCAGCGTAGTGTCCAGAGCATGGAGGCGCAACCAGGAGACAGGCCAGTACATCAGGAGACGTGGAGGAGGCCGTAGGAGGGCAACAACCCAGCAGCAGGACTGCTACCTCCGCCTTTGTGCAAGGAGGAGCAGGAGGAGCACTGCCAGAGCCCTGCAAAAATCAAATCAAATCAAATCAAATTTTATTGGTCACATGCGCCGAATACAACAGGTGCAGACATTACAGTGAAATGCTTACTTACAGCCCTTAACCAACAGTGCATTTATTTTAAACACAAAAAGTGAAAATAAAAAAACAACAAAAAAAAGTGTTGAGAAAAAAAGAGCAGAAGTAAAATAAAGTGACAGTAGGGAGGCTATATATACAGGGGGTACCGTTGCAGAGTCAATTGCGGGGGGCACCGGCTAGTTGAGGTAGTTGAGGTAATATGTACATGTGGGTAGAGTTAAAGTGACTATGCATAAATACTTAACAGAGTAGCAGCAGCGTAAAAAGGATGGGGTGGGGGGGCAGTGCAAATAGTCCGGGTAGCCATGATTAGCTGTTCAGGAGTCTTATGGCTTGGGGGTAGAAGCTGTTGAGAAGTCTTTTGGACCTAGACTTGGCACTCCGGTACCGCTTGCCGTGCGGTAGCAGAGAGAACAGTCTATGACTAGGGTGGCTGGAGTCTTTGACAATTTTGAGGGCCTTCCTCTGACACCGCCTGGTATAGAGGTCCTGGATGGCAGGAAGCTTTGCCCCAGTGATGTACTGGGCTGTACGCACTACCCTCTGTAGTGCCTTGCGGTCGGAGGCCAAGCAGTTGCCATACCAGGCGGTGATGCAACCAGTCAGGATGCTCTCGATGGTGCAGCTGTAGAATTTTTGAGGATCTGAGGACCCATGCCAAATCTTTTTAGTCTCCTGAGGGGGAATAGGCTTTGTCGTGCCCTCTTCACGACTGTCTTGGTGTGTTTGGACCATGATAGTTCGTTGGTGATGTGGACACCAAGGAACTTGAAGCTCTCAACCTGTTCCACTACAGCCCCGTCGATGAGAATGGGGGCGTGCTCAGTCCTCTTTTTTTTCCTGTAGTCCACAATCATCTCCTTTGTCTTGGTCACGTTGAGGGAGAGGTTGTTGTCCTGGCACCACACGGCCAGATCTCTGACCTCCTCCCTATAGGCTGTCTCATCGTTGTCGGTGATCAGGCCTACCACTGTTGTGTCGTCGGCAAACTTAATGATGGTGTTGGAGTCGTGCCTGGCCATGCAGTCATGGGTGAACAGAGAGTACAGGAGGGGACTGAGCACGCACCCCTGAGGGGCCCCCGTGTTGAGGATCAGTGTGGCAGATGTGTTGTTACCTACCCTTACCACCTGGGGGCGGCCCGTCAGGAAGTCCAGGATCCAGTTGCAGAGGGAGGTGTTTAGTCCCAGGATCCTTAGCTTAGTGATGAGCTTAGAGGGCACTATGGTGTTGAATGCTGAGCTGTAGTCAATGAATAGCATTCTCACGTAGGTGTTCCTCTTGTCCAGGTGGGAAAGGGCAGTGTGGAGTGCGATAGAGATTGCATCATCTGTGGATCTGTTGGGGCGGTATGCAAATTGGAGTGGGTCTAGGGTTTCTGGGATAATGCTGTTGATGTGAGCCACAAATGTGCATGTGTCTGCTCAAACGGTCAGAAACAGACTCCATGAGGGTGGTATGAGGGCCCGACGTCCACAGGTGGGGGTTATGCTTACAGCCCAACACCGTGCAGGACGTTTGCCAGAGAAAACCAAGATTGGCAAATTCGCCACTGTGCTCTTCACAGATGAAAGCAGGTTCACACTGAGCACATGTGACAGACGTGACAGTCTGGAGACGCCGTGGAGAACGTTCTGCTGCCTGCAACATCCTCCAGCATGAACGGTTTGGTGGTGGGTCAGTCATGGTGTGGGGTGGCATTTCTTTGGGGGGCCGCACAGCCCTCCATGTGCTCGCCAGAGGTAGCCTGACTGCCATTAGGTACCGAGATGAGATCCTCAGACCCCTTGTGAGACCATATGCTGGTGCGGTTGGCCCTGGGTTCCTCCTAATGCAAGACAATGCTAGACCTCATGTGGCTGGAGTGTGTAAGCAGTTCCTGCAAGAGGAAGGCATTGATGCTATGGACCACCCGTTCCCCAGACCTGAATCCAATTGAGCACATCTGGGACATCATGTCTCGCTCCATCCACCAACGCCACGTTGCACCACAGACTGTCCAGGAGTTGGCGGATGCTTTAGTCCAGGTCTGGGAGGAGATCCCTCAGGAGACCATCCGTCACCTCATCAGGAGCATGCCCAGGCGTTGTAGGGAGGTCATACAGGCACGTGGAGGCCACACACACTACTGAGCCTAATTTTGTCTTGTTTTAAGGACATTACATCAAAGTTGGATCAGCCTGTAGTGTGGTTTTCCACTTTAATTTTGAGGGTGACTCCAAATCCAGACCTCCATGGGTTGATAAATTTGATTTCCATTGATCATATTTGTGTGATTTTGTTGTCAGCACATTCAACTATGTAAAGAAAAAAGTATTTAATACGATTATTTCATTCATTCAGATCTAGGATGTGTTATTTTAGTGTTCCCTTTATTGTTTTGAGCAGTGTATATTTTTGCAATATTGCGGACATGCAGAGAATAAAGTTGGGTTACTCCTACCTAACTATGAGTTACTCCTAAGTTATCAACTCCAACATTGTGACCTTCCATTAAAGAGCATTGCTTTGGTGTGGATTTAGGCCTATACAGTACATTCATATCAGTTGTGTTCCTCCATTGTTTTAACATGTCCTTTATTCTATTGTGGATTGTGTTTCTTTGCACCAATGGAAAGTCTAAAGTTAATTTAGGTAGCAGGGAAAGGTTTGTCCTTTGATCCATTCAAATAAAACATATGCATGGAATGTGTATATTTTCAGCTACTGTAGTAAAAATGTATACAGCAGTTTCCATAGAATAGAAGTGCTATGTGGCTCAGTATGGGGTCACATAAACGTCTGTGTTTGCCAAATGGCACATATTATATTATTAGTGTATAACAAATATTTGAGCATAATTCCTCAAGATCAAGTTGTTTTCACAACATTCAAAGACACCAAAATCCACACAACTTAACAAAAGTGCCAGGCTCATCACATCTATTATCCATGTCCAAATCCTTAAAGTATACCCTGCATCTCTTCATTTACATGGTGGATATTTAAGATTCTCAGGAAAGCACATTTCCCACTACCATCATTTTATCTGTTTGAAAGAGAAAGGAGGTGCTATCTGGGGACCTTGTGAAGTATTTCACAATACATCCATTGATCGCGCCGAGGCTGACACAGAGTGCAGTGTTATCGGTAAACCACAAGACAGATGTCTCCCTCCTCCTCAAGTTCAACAAACTCCTCGGAACACCATAAATGTGGCACTAGCAGGCTCGCCATTGATCCTTTAATAGACATCCCCAATCATTCACACTTCACAGCCGTGCGATTGAAAGGGGTAACTCTGTTCCTTCTCAAAGACTCAATGTTGTCGATCACGCTCCTTGAGGAGAGAGACAAATATGTCTCACACTGTGCATGCCGTCAAATACACTTTATGTGGCCCGTTGCGTTTTCAAACACTGACCTTAGGTCTCCCTGTCTTCAAAGTGGCTCACAAGATGCCTTTCTAAGTCACAAGGTCTAAAAATGTGACCGACTGCCTCGATTCAGTCTAATGTAGCAACATTTGAAATTGTGTTTTTTACATTAGATAAAAGTAAAGACTCAGAGCTACAAAATGCTATATTATACAATGTGAAAGTAATTCTGCTTTGAAAGTTGATAAACTTGTAACCCCACTTTTGAGAAAATGGCCCTTGAATGTTTTGGTACACCTACTGGAGAGCTCTTCTTTGTCTACACCTATTCAGCATCGTTTACACCCTCTTAAGCCTTAGTCCCACCCATCTCTTTAAGGATTCACATGTGATGCCATGTGTTAAACAGAGTGAGTAAGGTAGAGTAGTAAACAACCAAAGATTTCAAGACTAAAAGTGGTGAAAGTAGTAGCCTACAATAAGGAAAAACTACAGGTAAAAATACACTTGATCTAGTCCTTGGCCTATATCCTAATCTGACTTTGGTAAAGGTAATATTGGTCTTCACATTACTGTCTCTGTTAAATGCACACTATATCAAAGAAAATCTAAGTTTATTTGTCACATGCACAGGATACAGAAGGTGTAAACAGTACAGTGAAATAGTTACTTACATAGTAGCAATATCAAAAATAGAAAGTGTCCAGATAAAAATTATTAAATGATGCTTACCCATTTGTCTAAATTGATGGGACATGTGAAATAAATGCTATAACCACCAGCCACATCCAGCTAAGTGGATGGGTCACTATTGGCTAGACATGTAATCATGTTCATGATATACAATATATGGCTGTAATCACCCCAAGACACCCCTGGCTAACTTGATGGGTCATATGAAAGAGAGACTATAACCACCCAACAGCCACTTCTAGCTAAGTGGATGGGTCTCTACAGACTGTGTAAACGGTACAGTGAAATGGTTACTTGCATATTTGCATAGTAGTAATATCATAAATAGAAAGTGTCATATATATATATATATTAAAAAGAACAAAAAGTGTCAATGCCAGTAGAGTTTTTATTTATTTTTGTTATTTTTTATTTTACCCTCATTTTACCAAGTAAATTGACTGAGAACACATTCTCATTTACAGCAATGACCTGTGGAATATTTACAGGGGAGAGGAGAGAACGGGCAAAAATAATATACAATATCAATAATGATATCAGTGATACTGGTGATAGATGAGGCAGTTATATGCATACAATCAGGGGTAAAGTGGCTGAGCTGCAGGATAAAAAAATAATTACTAGCAGCAAAGTATGGTGTGTGTGTGTGTTAGGACACAGTCATGTGAATGTGCATAGAGGCACTGGAGATAGTCCGGATGACTGGGAACTCGCCCCCCAGTGATGAACTGCTACGTCCGCACCACGCATGAACAAGGGAATCTGTATTCGGAGAGCCTTTTTCTGTCCTGCCCTTGACTTTTTCAGGGCATGTGACGTCCATGCCCTCTTCGGCGCAAAACTCCCTGATCTTCTCAAAAAGATAAGTTTGTCTAGTTGTGTCCAGTCCAGGTGGTGCTTGTACAGGCAGACCATTTATGGGAGGAAGGACGTCAGCGTTGCGCAGCATCTGAAACCTGATCCCGACTGAGTCAGAACGCTCCTTGGCGACATCAACACCAGGCTCCAGAGCATTGAAGCTGTAAAACATGAAAATAGACCAAATAAAATGTTCAAGCTGGTCTTTTTGAAGCACTGCTTGATGAGGCCAAAGCACCAGTCAGGGGCAAACTTGGTGTGGCCTGTGATCAGGAAGTGAAGGTTCAGACTGTGGTGGAGCTTGTGCATGGTCCGCCAGGCACAATACCAGAGCACAAACTTGTTCTTGTTAAAAAGCAGATGGGACCTGGCTGCATAGGGTCAGAAGGATAGTGCACCTGCAAATAAGCAGCCAACAAGTACTCAGCGTATGTGGGAACTCCTTCAAGACTGTTGGAAAAGTATTCAAGGTGAAGCTGGTTGAGAGAATGCCAAGCGTGTGCAACGCTGTCATCAAGGCAAAGGGTGGCTATTTGAAGAATCTCAAATATAAAATATATATTTTATTTGTTTAACACTTTTTTGGTTACTACATGATTCAATTTGTGTTTTTTCATAGTTCTGATGTCTTCAATATTATTCTACAATGTAGAAAATAGTCAAAAATAAAGAAAAACCCTTGAATGAGTAGATGTTCTAAAACTTTTGAACGGTAGTGTGTATATATATATATATATCACAGAGTCATACTGAGACCAATGTCTCTTTTACAGTTGAGCCCTGAATTAAATAAATTATAGAAAATACACATCAATATACATTTTGACATGTAAGTTAGCTAGCTAGCTATACAATGCACCACATTCCCAACCCATACAGTACTAGCAATACAAACCAATTGTCATAGCTAGCTATGATGCATGAAATGCAGTAGTATGAATCTGCAGTCCAGTCAACATGCTGGGTTCGGGCCTATTCCGTTTGAGACTCGGGGGAGTCGGCATCAACTCGGACTCGAGGGGCTTCATATGGGCCAAACTCTTCCCGAGTCTGGCAGAATCATATTACTCTGGGTTCCAGCTAATGGTACTCGGGCCGACTCCACTACAGCATATCTGGCCCAATTAATTTTTTCAGAAGTATGGCCATATGAGGTTTTTATTCGGCAGATGATGGAAGAATAAAAAATAATTTCACCTCAAATTGGCTAGGTCATTTGCAAGCAAACATTTGGCCTATTAGGCTATTAGATGGAGAAGGACCCTAGAGAATCTATGCTATAAATGAATTAGATTTTACTACAGATTTTTTTTTGGAACCCCACTCACAGTAATTATATTAGTCATTCAGCCAATCCTGGCTTAATATATTGGCATTAGCGATTTTTAGGCATATGCTGGTGGCCACGTTAATTATAGGACGACTTGGGATACATGATCCATGACAGACAGCACATCTCATTGTCGTAGGCTATAGCCTATTTTTATATTGTAGGCCTATCTGTAAACGTTAATACATCCTGACAAAATACACAATGTGAGTGGCCTAATGTAATTTTCTGGACCTTGTAAACTGTTGAGAATAAACCCATAACTGATCCAAATGGTTGTATAATCAGGGCTTTATTTCGGCATGAAACACAAAAGGACGTTTGAGCGGTTATTCAAATTAGCCTACATCCCTGCAGTTTACAGCCTAGACAATAATTGTGTACTAACAATAATACATTCCTTATTGCGCTGTTGTTATAGCCTAGGACGTAGAATAATTGTATTTTCTAAAAACGTAGGTCTATATCTTCCATTTGATCATCTGCTATCTAGGCTGAAGGAGTGATGCAGCCTACAACCATGCATGTTGAATTTTTGCAATAGCCTATTGAACTGTTACAAATTTAGTTTATAGCCTATTAAAATAGCAAAATAAATAACGACCATGACAGTCAATGGAAAAAATCATGGCGCTCGAAACGTCATCATTGTGGGTTCGATTCCCGGGGCCACGAACAGAAAATGCATGCATGCATAACATGGCTTTGGATAAAACATTCTGCTTAATGTCAAATGTATTATGTTTGCACACCTCATTTGTGAGACATCTAAAAAATTTCTGCATGGAACTTTTGACAGTAGCTATGGGCATTCTGAAAAGAAATAAGAAAATAAAACCGCGTATCTAAACCGGGTAAGTTATGAATTGTATCACCAACTGTGTAACTTTGCCATAGTGTTTCCACAGGTAGAACAATGAGACTGATATTTCAGCAGATGTATAAATGTGAAGCATCCGCTTCACATTTAGAAGAAGATGGAACGAGATGGATTTTAGCCGATATTCTGTGAATTTTCTCATCGATGAAACATTTGATCTCAATACAGTTTTCTGTTCCCAAAACTAGAATCTGTTACGAACAGAGTGGACTAAGTTTTGTAGACTTTACCCTTTGCCACAGTTTTTAAATAGAACGAGTGCAATGGCGAATTGAGTTGTTGCACATGCGCACCTCACAAAGTACTCATTCCCTAACGGAAATATGCAAATGTATGCTAGAACGCACCAATAGAATCTCGCTAGTTCGTGCTTGGCTCTGCCCACCTCCTTGCTTGTTCTGCCAACTATGACTCATTTGTTCCCATTTGAAACGACAGGCTGCGGTCTATCTTGGTTTAGTTATACAAATCTTGGGTGTTTATTTGTCATAACCCAAGGTTGCATGCCACATTTTTGCTGAACCTGAACTTAGACAAAATGTAACTCAATAATGAGACCTCACATCACCAAGTCAACAATATGCTACTATTTCCTGTCTGTTTTAAAAATCAGTGTCTGTAATTTTCAACATAGCACATTTGCATACACATGTATCGTAAATGCCACAATCAATGCATGCTGAAGTGTCCTTAATAGGGAGCTAGCATTACCTCTAAAGGAACCAAAAACACACGCTCTAGCAGCTCGAGCATGCCTCGGTGCCTGACTTTCCAACTGTCGCTGTGAGAGTCAGTCATTTGGTTAACAGTCGAGGCCAGCCGGAGAAGATACCAAAAAGTTCAAAATAGATAATTGTAGTGTTGATGATCACAAGTTTACTGGAGAACGGAGACCAAGTAGAGACTTTCGGACAAGGTGGATAATTGTATAATATAAGGCAGTTTATTCAGAGGTAAAGATATCTGTAAACAGCGTGCACGGACCCGTTCGTCAATCTCGTAGGGAGATATCTGAGAGAGCGAGCCCCTAAACATTGTGTGCTGACATTTTATACAATAAAATGAAGTAGGTTGATTCTAGTAGTTCTGATCTTCTGATTGGTCCTGATGAGTTGGGCGAGGTCACCTCCAGGCTAGTGTCACTGTTGCATTGGCTCTGAGTCGGGTTCTCTGTCTTCAGATGTTCAGCCTAAGAGAAGGGGGGTTTTTGTGTGTGTGTGTGCTTAACAATGATGATGTGTGTGTGTGTGTGTGTGCGTGTGTGTATGTGTGTGTGTGTGTGTGTGTGTGTGTGTGTGTGTGTGTGTGTGTGTATGTGTGTGTATGTTTAACAATGATGATGTGTGTGTGTGTGTGTGTGTGTGTGTGTATGTGTGTGTGTGTGTGGGGGGGTGTGTGTGTGTGTGTCCTCAGCGCAAGAACTCGTGAGTTGGAAGAACTGAGAGACCTATGGCGTGGGTGTTGTCCATAGCCACCTGCTGATAAGGCCGACAAGATAGAAGTCTCTTGTGTATTGTATTAAATACAAAGGCCCAACACAAGATGGGTCATGCACAAGATTTTAGTCAGACCAAGCTATAACATTATATATTTACTACGACAAATCCCTCTCTTCACGTCTCACAAGAGACGTGACATAAAGCTTAAATGCTGCAATTTGGCAAAATAGGGAAAACTTTATCAGAAGATAAAGTTTTAATTCCCCCTCTTCACGTCTCACAAGAGACGTGACAAAAAGCTTAAAGCTGCAATTGGCAAAATAGGGAAAACTTTATCAGAAGATAAAGTTTTACATTCCCCCTCTTCACGTCTCACAAGAGACGTGACAAAAGCTTAAATGCTATTCATCATCCAGATATCCTTGGTCAGCATCGTCAATAGCAAGCAAAGCTCTGACCGTTATCTGCAGGATGCGGATCAATAGCGGTGGTTATAATCCTGGTTGTCAGCGTCCGTATGCATGGAATGCAACAGCATCCACAAAGCACTAGAATTGCAGCAAAAAGTATAGAAGTATAGAAGAAACAAGCGTTTTATATTTACCAAACGCATCCATCCAAGAGTCCCACATTGAAGTATCCACCCCTGAGTGGCTCTTCATTTTGCCATTAAGAGTTCGTTACCCTTCCAGGGCGACAGTCAAGCTGCCATCTGTGGCTGTATTGTTGGGAATAAAGGTACAACATTGTTCACCAAACATAGCACATACTCCTCCTTTTTCAGCCAGGAGCATGTCGACAGCAATACGATTTTGGAAAGCCATGAGAGAGGTCGCAGCCAACTGGCCATGCACCGCCTCAAAACCTTGTTGTGTCCAATTGCCTAATTTTTGAACATTAAAATGGACATAATTGATTCTGTCAACATTTTTATTAATCGTGCACCACCAGCAAAATGAAGATTCAAAACCTGCGGCTAATTGGTCAATCAATTTATACTCATCTGGTACCCCCTAGGGACCCCAATTGCATCAATGTAGGTTGGGTCCCCATGAGTAGGGCCCACAGCGCGCCTGGTCCTGGTAGGAATTAAGTCAGACACATGGGTCACCAGCTCCTGAACACCTGTTGGATACACAGAAATTGGTAGCAAAAGAGAGACTAGTGCACAGGTGCCTGTGGCATTTCCAGGCAGTCCATCAAACAGACGAACGCCTCCACACCACCACCAGACATCAGCCCTGGAAACAGGTTTAAACTCAGCATTAGGCGTATAGATAAACCGACACCATCCAACAGGTAACATATCCAATAATGGTAGACCTTTCGTGAGATTAACACGGGTAAAGTTAGCTCTAGCCACCTGATAGGAAAAAATTGGTTTCTTAGTTACTTTAGTAACCAAGGGATGAATTACGTCCCATAGTGTACAATTGACGGAAGGGTTGTCATGTTTCATGACAGACAGGAAGCATTCTGGCGTAATGGCGGCAGGGATAATGCGAAGCAATGGCCGTGCCCCCATACAAACCACACAACTCTGATGAGTCACCCTTGCCGCTTCCTCAGTCAACAAGAGCCAGTTGTTAGAAAGGCCGGAGACACCTGTAGCGGTCAAGATTGCATCATCCAAAGTAGGTGGAGTGGTAACCATGGTAATTGGTCCCCATCTACCTCTACCTGTGGGTTTCACAATGTTTTTTCTATCGTCCTTAATTGTAGAAGTGGAAGGGTCGGGTGTTGATACAAAACAAACAATCAAGTTCCATTTAAAATAGTAAATATAAAATGGAGCCCTATTTCGACTATATGGACCGGTGTCCATATATGGAGCCAATATGAAATATTGGCAGCCCTCCCTCTGGCCTGGTGGGATAATTAACTTCAGGCCATTTTGTTCTTTGGCCAATGTAAGTCCCTTTCGCCATAATAAGACGTTCCGTCCTGTTGAATAACTTGACCAATCAGGACCTGTCTCGGCGACTAGGTTTTTCCAGGACCATTTATCCAAACCCCCCAATGTCATGTACCAATGATATTGGACTTGCCATAACTTCCTGTTTTCATTCTGCCCAGTACTTTCCAACATTCCCCAAGGGACGGTGACAGTGGTGGTAGTATTTATAGGGATACATAGGGTGGTACTTCTAATTTGGTTGGTAGTACAGTTTTGGTCGCTATTAAAAACATGTCGTTTTCGTAAGGTATGGGTGTTTGTTCTGACGGTGGCGTGAGATGTGATATTATTAGGACTAGTGATATTAGTATGTGGATGTGCTGGTTGCTGTATTAGCCATGTGAAAGTTCCCATGGAAACTCCAGTGACTATAATGAAAATAACAAACAAGGGACCAGAGATACCCAGTCTCTCCCAGGGAGGTCTATGTCTCCTCCCAGGCGAAGCCCTCCAGTCTCTGTTAATGAGAGTCTCCTCCACATTCTCACAGACTAGGAGCCTCTGTATTTGGTGCCGAATTTAGGGCGCTCAAGTCAGCCCTGACCTCAGTCAAAGTTCTAGAAGGAGTTGGTGCTGGTGTGCAATGTGTAAGGTGGTGCCAAGGTGCGCCCAATTTACCTTTGACCTGGACTGAGTGTGAAGTAACCTCCTTCACTTCGTACGGTCCAGTCCACCTGGGTTCTTGCCACTTTCTCTTGTGGACCTTAACCCTCACCCAGTCACCAACTTTTACCTTCAGCGGCGCCGGATCTCCCCGTCAGCTCCCCCTCTTGGACCTTGTGAATCTGTTTGGAGAGAGCTGCAGAGAGTTCCGTTAGTTTTCTCACATAATCAGACATTACAATTTGTTGTACATCAAGGGCGGGCATATGACCTCCCTCCCTTGGTGGACCAGGCATGACCCCTACCAGTCATAATCTCATGTGGAGAGAGATGGGTGCCTGCTCCTGGAGAGGCTCTCATGGCCATCAACGCCAGGGGCAGAGCTTCAACCCACGTCAACTTTGAACCTGCACATACCTTGGCTATCTTAGCCTTCAAAGTTTGATTGGCACGTTCCACGAGACCCTGAGATTGCGGCCGGTACACAGACCCAAACTTGTGCACAATGCCGAACCTCTCCTCCACCTGTCTCAGGTGTTGGTTACTGAAATGGGACCCGTTGTCGGATCGATTTGTCTTGGAACCCCATACCTTGGTATGAGTTCAGTCTGCAGCCACTTAATGACCGACCTGGCATCCTCACGTGCTGTTGGTATTGCCTCAACCCATTTGGAGAATCGATCTACCATTACCAATAAGTACCTTTTCCCATTAGTTACATTATCAGCCCCCATGTCAGTGTAATCTATGCTAATGTCCTGAAAACATGCATTAGGTACTGGGTATGAACCCATGGGTGTTTGGAAAGGTTTCTTTGGGTTGTGGCTGCCACAAATGCTGCACTCATCACAAAACAAGTCTGTCATGTCCTTAATGTGTGGGTGCCACCAAATATGGGAAACCTTCTGTAAAGTTTTGAGTTTCCCTTCATGGGTGGGCCCATGAGCCTCACGTATCAGCTCGGGACAGAGATTAGCTGGGGCCACCAACCTGCCGTCATGGCATCTCCAAAGTTCATCAGGTCCTTTGGTGGCTCCATTCTGTCCCCATACCGAGTGCTCACTACGGGCCCGCTGTGAATTGTAGTTCCTTTATGTGTTGGTCTGTGAGTTCTGTTCTAGCTGGTTGAGTCTGCAGCACCATCTGTCTTGGAGTGTAGCCCCCAGCTTTCTTGGCTGCTTTGTCAGCTGCGTCATTTCCCTCGCTGACTTTGTTCTTGAGTTGCTGATGTCCTTTGCACTTCATGATGGCCACCTGCTCAGGTAGTGAGACTGCTTTTATCAGTCTCTCCATTTGTGCCTTGTGTTTGATCGGAAGGTTTCCTGTTGTGGTGAAGTTACGTCTGACCCATTGTGGTCCATCTGTATGGACTGCTCCATGAGCATATGCTGAGTCAGTGTAGATGTTCACAGTCTTTCCTTCAGCCTTTTCCAGGGCTTGAGTCAAACCAATGATCTCGGCTAGTTGGGCTGAGGCAGGTTGTGGGATGATGTCTGATTCCAGGGTCACGTGTGACCCGTCTGGAAGCTGCTGTACCACTGCATATGCTGCTATGTTCCCTTCTTCTCCTCTATAGCAGCATCCATCGGTGTACAACCATAGATCAGGATTGGTAAGGGGTTCGTTTCCCAAGTCTGGTCGCAGTTTCAGTTCCTGTGCCGCCCTCTCTTCGCAGGAGTGTGCCAACCCTTCTTCTGCATTGAGTGCGTCTGCCATGTTTTTGTCGGTGTTGACAAAAGTAATGTGTGATTGGGTGCATTTATTCTGGATTTTGTTCTTTCTTTCAGCGCTGAACGTGAATTCCTTGCTCATCAGATATGCTGCAACCCCATGGTGCGTATGGATTTCCAATTTGTGGCACATTACCAGGTGGGCGGTTTTTTCAATAGCTTTTGCCACTGCAGCCACGTACCTGGAACATGTTGTCTGACCTGCTTCAATATGGTCCAACTTAGAGGAATGATACATCAGTACTCTTCTCTCCCCCTCTTGTTTCTGAAAAAGGATGGAAGAAGTGAACCCCTCCTTTTCAGAAACATCAAGATGAAATTTGTTTTTGTAGTCGGGTGCTGTCAGAGCTGCTGCCACCGAGAGATCGGTTTTTAGGAGAGCAAATGCTGTTGATGCTTCAGGTGTCCAGGTAAGTGAGGAGTGTAAGTTTCTTGGTCCTGCTTCTCTCACTATTTCTCTCAGTGGTTCAGTCCTGGATGTGTAGTCAGGGATGTGGGTACGGCTGTACCCTGTCAACCCCAGGAAGGACAACATGCCTGACACTGTGATGGGACGTGGATGATGGAGTATGGAATCTCGGTGGGATTTCGAGAGACCAGCACCTTCTCCTGAGATTTCTCTGCCAAGGAAAAGGACAGTTCTGCGACAGGACTGGACTTTGCTCATTTGACCTTGTAGCCTTTGACAGCCAAGAAGTCAAGTAGGGTTTTTGTCATTTGTAGACAGAGATCAGATGTGGGAGCCCCCAGCAAAAGGTCATCTACATATTGGATGAGTATCACTCCTTCAGGGATTTTCAATTCGGCCAGGTGTGTCTTTAGGATATGATTGAAGATTCCCACATCTGAAGGAGAACACCTGTAACCCTGTGGAAGAACCGAATACGTATACTGTTGATGTTCATATGTGAAGGCAAAGAGAGGCTGTGAAGCCTCATCCAGTGGAATGCTGAAGAAGGCATTAGCCAGATCCACAACGGTGAAGTATTGGTGTTTTGGTGAGAGATTACTCAGTGTAATGTGAGGGTCAGGGACAGGTAGGTCAATGGGTGCAGTGACGTCGTTCACTGCTCGGAAGTCTTGTACCATCCGGTATGTTTCGCCTCCTGTTTTCAAGACTGGTAAGATTGGTGTGTTCCATGGAGACACAGTGCGATATATGACACGAGCTCCCAACAACCCATCTATGGTTGGTTTGATCCCCATGGTCTGTTCAGGTTTCAGACGGTACTGTGTTCGGTAGATAGGAATTTGATCAGGGTTGAGTAAGGTGATGGTGACTGGTGCCACCTGTAGTTGTCCAACATCAAATGGGGTGTGTGTCCATATGCCTTCATCAATGGTGGAAAGCAGTGCTTGTGATGAGGGGTGGTCTGTGTAAGGTTTACCATGGTGTCTTGGGAGAGTCAAACGTTCAGGAAGGCAATGTTCCTCTGTGTCAACTGTCATAAACCTCCACATGTTCTCAGTGGTGGCTTTGGTTATTCCTGGAGTTTGGGTGGGTTCCCACTGGAGTTTGGATGCTCTTCTGATCATAGGCCCAAGGCTCCTTGCCTCAAAACCGTGTCCAACTGCCAGTGTAACATGGGGGAGCAGATTCTTCGCCCAGTAGGTACCAGGATTTCAAATGGGAAGGTAGGATAACCGGAGCAGCCACTCCTTCTTGTCCACACACTATGGTACAACATCTGATTGTTGGTGTCAGGTGCATCATGTTTTCATCCCAGTCATCGGTATATGGGTTGACATCATTGTCAGTCACATTAAGTGTACAGTGGATTTCAGCTTGAGGAGTCTTGTATGGGTGAAATGTGTAAATGAGTTGTCTCAGCTGGTTGAACTTGAATTGAACCTCAGGGGTTCCTTGGCCGGATTCGATGCACTTCAACCAGTATATTTCTTGGGTCAGGGAGAGCACTGGGGTTGGGATGATGGGTAGCATCAGCACCCTAACTGGATGAACTGGTGTGGAGGTAATGGGATCAATGGAAACCTCCACACCCTTTTCGGTAAGGTAGATTGAACATTTCAGTTTGCACAATAGGTCCCTTCCTAATAGGTTGATTGGACAGTTGGGACAATATAGGAATTGATGCTTCAAATTGGAAGGGCCCCATTGGAAGAGCAATGGTATGGTCTTAGTGCCATGTTCCCCTCTAGGTGTCCTCCTTGCACCACGAACACAGGCGCTTGTACCACTGCAGGACTTAGGAATGGGTTATAAGGGTTAGTTGGAGGAGTGGGTGTGTATGCGGGTGGTGTGCTCTTCGCTTCCTGATGCAGGGTCGGATACAGTGGTGCTGAGGGCGCTGGTATGTCACTCATGGACTGTGTCCCCTCTATTGGTGTTGTCTCAGTTGTGGGTTCAATCACCACACCCATCATGTCTGGTTTCTTGTATGGGTGTGCTCGTCGTGTTTCCTCAATTGCCCACGTACCTATCCTTAGCTCAGCCTCTGCTCTCTCTCTGTGTTTAGTCCCTTCCTTCTTGAAAAAGTGAGACTTATTCCTTTCCACTTCACTTTCTGTTCCTTCCCTCACTGCCTCCCCTAGCTCTTTCTCCATAGAGGTGAGTTGCCCTTTAGACGGGGCACCCCCGCTAAAGTAACCTGCCTGTGTCCATTTGAGTTTCACTCCCTCCCACACTTTCTTCACTGTCTTATACTGTTCTTTCCCTCCCGCTCTATCCTGTATTTTTTGATCTAGATATTCATTAAATTTGAGTTTTGGGACGGTAGTGGTTGCCATGGTTATACAGTTTATTAGACTATCTTGGTGCTCTTAGCCCGTCACTGGCCGAATCCAGCAATGTATTCTTGGCGCTGACTGAGATTTATCTCTGATGTCCCACCCTCGTACACAAAAAATGTTCAATGCTTTATTATTAGGAATTATTTAGCAAAAGGTATTATTGTTTTTCAATTATTCGGAATTATTATATATTTTCCCAAAAGGTATCAGAACCGCCCTTTTGGAACAATATATTAACAAACCCAGCGCTCCCAAAACAATCATCAATTTAATCCCAGGAATTATTTTGCAAAAGTTATTATTGTCTTTCAGGTACTCGAGCTATTATATATTTTCCCAAAAGGTATCAGAATCGCCCTTTTGGAAGAATATATTAACAAACCCAAGCGCTCCTAAAATAATTATCAATCTAATTCTAGGAATTATTTGCAAAAGTTATTATTGTTTTTCAGGTATTCGAGTTATTATATATTTTCCCAAAAGGTATCAGAATCGCCCTTTTGGAAGAATATATTAGCAAACTCGAGCGCTCCTAAAATAATTATCAATCTAATTCTAGGAATTATTTGGCAAAAGTTATTATTGTTTTTCAGGTATTCGGAAGTTATTATATATTTTCCCAAAAGGTATCAGAATCGCCCTTTTGGAAGAATATATTAGCAAACTCAGCGCTCCTAAAATAATTATCAATTTAATTTTGGGAATTATTTTGCAAAAGTTATTATTGTTTTTCAGGTATTCGAGTTATTATATATTTTCCCAAAAAGGTATCAGAATCGCCCTTTTGGAACAATATATTAGCAAACTCGAGCGCTCCTAAAATAATTATCAATTTAATTTTAGGAACTAAGGAAATACCAACTCCACAAGAGGGAAAAAGTTCAAGTCAGCTTTTAGCGCAGCGGCTGCATAACAGGCAAAATAGGACTCGGTGGTCCTCTTAAAAGTTATCAACTAGTTAGTCTCATGAAACGGCCAATCTTACACAACATTCAGGTTATCATTTCAACAATTACATTTTTCATTACATATCAGCATCAACACACAAATTCAGTTTGAGTTCCTCACAGTACATATAGTTGAGTGCCAAGTCAACCATTTGCCCGACTATCTGAACTTGTATTTTTATTTTATTTTTAATGATTCTCCACAACCAAGACTCCCAGTCGTTTAAACCATTCAACTGGCGTCTAGTCGGGAGAACCTTTTCTGGACTTGGATTCTCACGGAATTAACTCAACCCGACTATCTGAATCTTTTTATCAAGTCACCAGATCCTTCTCTTGTGGATCAAATAAAAGGGTCCATCGCTTGTGAACCAAAACCTCTGTAATAGGCTCCTCACTAGAGAGCCACAATTCAACAGAAAATAAAACCACTGTAACTAGACTTCTTCTCTTAGAGTCACATTTCAACAGTAAAAACCTAAGATTTCAGATATCAACAGTAAAAATAAAAGGGTCCGTCTCTCGTGAACCACAACCTCTGTAACTAGACTCCTCTCTAGAGAGTCACATTTCAACAGTAAAAACCTAAAGAATTCAGATATCTTTACATATGTGCCTTTTGAGTCATAATAGATATGTTATAAATTTAACAGTAATCCATACTCACGCCCAGTACTACTGATCATAATTTGGTTTATCCTACAATACAATATGCAGATTTTGTTTTAACAGGTTCTGCTTACCTTTATATTGACGTCCGTTTAGATCAGTTTCCTGAGGCGAGCTGGATTCCCGGCTGCTCCTGCGGATCAGGTCACCCGTCCTTTCAGATCCGTCTCTTACTTGTCTCCTGTCTCTGTCAACTTTTATGGACCGAATTCAGAGTTAGAAAACCATCCTCTGCTACCAATTTTGTTGATGATCACAAGTTTACTGGAGAACGGAGACCAAGTAGAGACTTTCGGACAAGGTGGATAATTGTATAATATAAGGCAGTTTATTCAGAGGTAAAGATATCTGTAAACAGCGTGCACGGACCCGTTCAGTCAATCTCGTAGGGAGATATCTGAGAGAGCGAGCCCCTAAACATTGTGTGCTGACATTTTATACAATAAAATGAAGTAGGTTGATTCTAGTAGTTCTGATCTTCTGATTGGTCCTGATGAGTTGGGCGAGGTCACCTCCAGGCTAGTGTCACTGTTGCATTGGCTCTGAGTCGGGTTCTCTGTCTTCAGATGTTCAGCCTAAGAGAAGGGGGTTTTTGTGTGTGTGTGTGCTTAACAATGATGATGTGTGTGTGTGTGTGTGCGTGTGTGTAGTGTGTGTGTGTGTGTGTGTGTGTGTGTGTGTGTGTGTGTATGGTGTGTATGTTTAACAATGATGAGTGTGTGTGTGTGTGTGTGTGTGTATGTGTGTGTGTGTGTGGGGGTGTGTGTGTGTGTGTCCTCAGCGCAAGAACTCGTGAGTTGGAAGAACTGAGAGACCTATGGCGTGGGTGTTGTCCATAGCCACCTGCTGATAAGGCCGACAAGATAGAAGTCTCTTGTGCATTGTATTAAATACAAAGGCCCAACACAAGATGGGTCATGCACAAGATTTTAGTCAGACCAAGCTATAACATTATATATTTACTACGACAGTAGCTTTTGTATTTGCAGTAGTATATTTCGTTGCAGTCGCTAATTAGTTTGCGACATTGTAGCTAGCTTCATTTATGGACAGGTCATGGTAGTTGTCAATGTTTCTCGGTTAACGTCAGCCAATGTTAATGTTAGCTAGCTAGCTATCTTAGCTAACTGTTAGAGCAGAGGTAGCTAGCTAAGTCAATAAGTTTAGGGTCTAGCCTATGTGATATTAGGTAGCTAATAGAGCTGGCTAGTGTTTTTGTTTGTAAAACATCAGTAGTCTAGCTAAGACTAGGCAAGAAAGCACCAGGTTATCATAGCTAGCTAGCTAAAAGTCACAGTTAGCTACACTAGCAAGCTACTGTAGCTAGCTATGTCCAGGGAGTCACAAAGGACTCGTGCGACCCCAACTGGTCTCGAGCGGAGATGGCAAAGAGCACTCCAAGATTCAATAATGATGATGATAATGGTTTATTTCATTTCATGTGTACTATGGCAGCTAAATACAGAATTACAGTAACACATACAATATTTATTTTTGTATATGGTCCCGTTGGTTCTGTGTAACGTTAGCTACCTGAATTGTTTGGATCTAGCTAGTGGTCGACCACAAAACAAATAGTTTTGCGAAACTATTCATGGTTGACCCTATACAGTCAATGGGTCAATCAGCTGCTGTCTTCTTTCATTGAAAATCAAATCTATGAAAAAATAAACTATAAGTATAATGTAAAACAACACTCTATAGGTTGACTGATTAGTGTTTCCAGCTGATCCCATTCCTCACTTGAACCCCATGTAAAGCGATGTGCTCGACAATAGGTCTTCTTGTTTGTCTTCCTGCTAGCAGACTCTGTCTCTCCACCCTCAGCCTCTCTGACAGACTGTCTCCACCAGTGGCGATTTTAGCATTTAAATCGTGATGGGGCAAACTCACCAAAAAAGCCACTATACAACACAACACTACACTAAACAATACATTAATTGCACTGTAACGGTGACAAACGGTGCCCACAAACTGTTAGGGCCTACATAAAGCTGTTATTAGGGTGAGGCACATGGGCTACTAACAGCTTACTACACAACATACACTTCGTATTACTTTCTTAGCTACAGTATACATATCTCCCTGGCATATTACATATTTAGGCAGCAGCATACAATACTTTTTGGACTCACCTTGTTGTGCTGTGCTCACTTGAACAGGAAGGTGGCGCGGCGGTCCTTCTTGTGGGCATATTTTGTCATCAAACTTTGTCATGAAAGTCTGGCATTCTCTGGATTTATGGTGCTTCCCAGACAACTGGGAACTCTGAAAAAAACATGGTTGAATCATGACGTCAGTGATCTTCAGGTCGGAGCTCTAGAAAGAGGCCCGAGTTCCCGACTTGGAAATCCCAAGTTGGATGACCGCTCACAATGTATTTTCCCAGTCAGAGCTAGTTTTTTTCCGAGTTCAATCAATCAATCAATTTAATTTATAAAGCCCTTTTTACATCAGCAGATGTCACAAAGTGCTATACAGAAAACCTAGCCTAAAACCCCAAACAGCAAGCAATGCAGATGTAGAAGCACGGTGGCTAGGAAAAACTCCCTAGAAAGGCAGAAACCTAGGAAGAAACCTAGAGAGGAACCAGGCTCTGAGGGGTGGCCAGTCCCCTTCTGGCTATGCCGGGTGGAGATTATAACAGTACATGGCCATTAAGGCCAGATTTTTCTCCAAGATGTTCAAATGTTCATAGATGACCAGCAGGGTCAAATAATAATCACAGCAGTTGTAGAGGTTGAAACAGGTCAGTACATCAGGAGTAAATGTCACTTGGCTTTTCATAGCTGGGCATTTAGAGGTTGAAATAGCAGGTGCGGTAGAGAGAGAGAGCGCTGAAAACAGCAGGTCTGGGACAAGGTAGCACGTCCGGTGAACAGGTCAGGGTTCCATAGCCGCAGGCAGAAGAGTTGAAACTGGAGCAGCAGCACGACCAGGTGGACTGGGGACAGCAAGGAGTCATCAGGCCAGGTAGTCCTGAGGCATGGTCCTAGGGCTCAGGTACTCTGGGAGTGGAGGGAGAGAGGAAGAGAGAGAGTATTAGATGGAGCATACACAAATTCACACAGGACACCGCATAAGACAGGAGAATAACACCAGATATAACAGACTGACCCTAGCCCCCCAGCACATACTATTGCAGCATAGATACTGGAGGCTGAGATGGGGGGGGGGGGTCGGGAGACACTGTGGCCCCGTCCGACGATACCCCCGGACAGGGCCAACCAGGCAGGATATAACACCACCCACTTTGCCAAAGCACAGCCCCCACACCATCAGAGGGATATCAACAGACCACCAACCTACTACCCTGAGACAAGGCTGAGTATAGCCCACGAAGATCTCCTCCACTGCACGAGCCCGAGGGGGCGACAAACCGGACAGGAAGATCACGTCAGTGACTCAACCCACTCAAGTGACGCACCCCTCTTAGGGACGGCATGGAAAGCACCAGTAAGCCAGTGACTCAGCCCCTGCAAAAGGGTCAGAGGTAGAGAATCCCAATGGAAAGACAGGAACCGGCCAGGCAGAATCAGCAAGGGCGGTTTGTCGCTCCAGTGCCTTTCCGATCACCTTCGCACCCCTGGGCCAGACTACACTCAATCATAGGACCTACTGAAGAGGTGAGTCTTCAGTAAAGATTTAAAAGTCGAGACCTAGTCAGCGTCTCTCACATGGATAGGCAGACCATTCAATAAAAATGTTGCTCTATAGGAGAAAGTCCTGCCTCTAGCTATTTGCTTAGAAATTCAAGGGACAATAAGGAGGCCTGCGTCTTGTGACCGTAGCGTACGTGTAGGTATGTACAGCAGGACCAAATCAGAGAGCTAGGTAGGAGCAAGCCCATGTAATGCTTTGTAGGTTAGCAGTAAAACCTTGAAATCAGCCCTAGCCTTAACAGGAAGCCAGAGAGGCTAGCACTGGAGTAATATGATACATTTTCTAGCAGCCGTGTTTAGCACTAAGTGAAGTTGATTTAGTGCTTTATCCGGGTAGCCGGAGAGTAGAGCATTGCAGTAGTCTAATCTAGAAGTGACAAAAGCATGGATTAGCTTTTATGCATAATTCTTTGACAAAAAGTTTCAGATTTTTGCAATGTTATGAAGATGGAAAAAAGCTGTCCTTTAAATATTATTGATATGTTCGTCAAAAGAGAGATCAGGGTACAACTGTACAACCACCAAGTAAACTGTACAACCATCAAGTTTAATTGTCAGATCCAACAGAAGATCTCTTTGTTTCTTGGGACCTAGAACTAGCATCTCTGTTATGTCCGAGTTTAAAAGTAAAAAATGTGCCGCCATCCACTTCCTTATGTCTGAAACACAGGCTTCCAGGGTAGGCAATTTTGGGGCGTCACCATGTTTCATCGAAATGTATAGCTGTGTGTCGTCCGCATAGCAATGAAAGTTAACATTGTGTTTCCAAATGACATCACCAAGAGGTAAACTATATAGTGAAAACAATAGTGGTCCTAAAACAGAACCTTGAGGAACACCGAAACTTCCAATTGATTTGTCAGAGGACAAACTGTGACGATCCCGGCTGTCTGAGTCGGGTCCTGTCTGGTGACTAGTGTTCCTGCTCGTATTCTCCAGTTTCCCGAGGGTTCGGGAACGCTCCGGGAGGCGCTCTGGTTTTCGCACTTGCATCCCATCAGCAATCTGCACACCTGGTCCTGATCATCACCCTTCTTAGGCTCTGGCCCAACATCCAGTTCCTGCCGGATCGTTAGCCATGAACATCTCTCACCGGAACCTTCACCCAACCTCTGCCTGATGGTCGGCGGCTGCCGAGCCAGTACCGGACCAACCACTGCACCCTCAACAACCCATCCACGCCACCCGCTCTGTTCCCTGGATTATTCAGCTTCACTCGGACTCTATTAATAAACACTCACCTTTGTCTCACGTACCGTGTCTGGTCTGCTTCTGGGTTCTGGCTTAGTTAACCGTGACAGAACGATCCGCCAGTAATGAACCCAGCGGACCTGGACTCTGTTCGCCATGCTATTACCCAGCAGGAGAAGATGTTGGGCCATCATAGCACGGTACTACAGGAGATCGCGTTGTCAGTTCGGGAACCTTTCTACCGGTCTGACGGAGGTCCAGAACCAACGCAAGTGTCCGGTGGAGATCCACTACCGGTTTCACCCATCTCGCCTGCCGCTTCTGAAGCTGTGTCCATCCGTGAGCCCAAGGTTCCGACGCCGGATAAGTATGAGGGAGAGCTGGGAAGATGCCGTTCCTTCCTTATGCAGTGTGGACTAGTGTTCGATCTACAGCCCTACTCTTATGCCACAGACAAGGCTAGGATAGCCTTTGTGATTGAGTTGCTGCGTGGTCGAGCGCTGGAGTGGGCTTCAGCCGTTTGGGAGCGACAGGATCACTGTGGCTTCATACCAGGGGTTCACGGCCGAGATGAGGAAGCTCTTCGACCATTCCGTCCGAGGGAGGGACGCAGCTAGGCGCCTGTTTTCGC
The DNA here is from genome assembly GCF_020615455.1 of Coregonus clupeaformis. NCBI lineage: Eukaryota > Metazoa > Chordata > Actinopteri > Salmoniformes > Salmonidae > Coregonus > Coregonus clupeaformis. The sequence goes on from NW_025536812.1 coordinate 44,964, forward strand.
TTCGCCAAGGAACTTCGTAGCGTGGCCGACTTCGTGATCGAGTTCAAGACGTTGGCTGTGGAGAGTGGGTGGAACGAGGAGTCTCTGCAAGCGGCCTTTTACCAGGGTCTGTCGGAGCAGCTCAAGGATGAGTTGATCTCCTATCCGAGCCTAGTGACCTGGACAGCTTGGTAGCTTTGTCTATTCGGGGTGGATAATCGAGTCCGAGAGCGAAGGAGGGAGAAGCAATGGGTTCCGTCCAACCGATCAGCTTCTCAGGATCCAGTCGGGTCGTCAAACTGCGCGGCTCGCTAAAGTTGGGAGGACTTTTAGCGAGGCCAGTTTCGACCTCTCAATACCTCTGTCAGACCCCGTTTCCCGGCTACCCTTATGAACAGGAATCAGAGCTTAGCGATTAACGCTTTTATCGATTCAGGTGCCGATGGGAAGCTTTCTAGATGCCGAGTTGGTGGAACAGCTGGGGCTTTCCAGGAGCAATTGCCGGGAAGCCATTGAAGCTACCACTCTGAACGGCAGTAGTCTGGCACGTATCACGATGAGGACTGAACCGGTTAAGATGCGGTTGTCGGGGAATCATTCTGAGATGATTTCATTCTTCATTCTGCCGTCTTCCCATGTTCCTCTGGTCCTTGGATACCCCTGGCTGAAGGAACACAATCCCACGTTCGATTGGGTGACGGGCAAGGTAACGAGTTGGAGCCTTGATTGTCATGCTAACTGTCTCAAGACTGCCTGCCCCCATTCGGTTCCCAGTCAGGTGATTGAGGCTAAACCCCCAGATTTGTCCCTGGTTCCCGGACATATCACGATTTGGGGAAGTTTTCAGTAAGCAGAAGGCTCTGTCACTCCCCTCCCACCGACCATATGATTGTGCCATCAACCTGGTCCCTGGAGCTGTCTACCCCAAGGGAAGGTTATACAGTATCTCCCGACCTGAACGTGAGGCGTTGGAGACCTACATCAAGGAGTCCCTAGCTGCTGGTCTCGTTCGTCTCGTCATCACCCCTGGGGGCAGGATTCTTCTTTGTGGGTAAGAAGGATGGCTCTCTTCGACCGTGTATTGATTATCGGGGGTTGAATGACATCACGGTCAAGAACAAGTATCCCCTGCCCTTGATGAGTTCTGCCTTCGACTCCTTACAGGGTGCTACGGTGTTCACCAAGCTAGACCTACGCAATGCGTATCACCTGGTCCGGATCAGAGAGGGGGACGAGTGGTTGACGGGTTTCAATACACCGATGGGTCACTCGAGTATCAGGTGATGCCGTTTGGACTGACCAATGCTCCAGCGGTATTCCAGAGTATGGTGAACGACGTCCTGAGAGATATGATCGGTCTCTTTGTGTTTGTTTACCTGGATGACATTCTGATCTTCTCGAAGGAACCTTCCGACCACGTCCAGCATGTCCGGCAGGTTCTGCAGCGATTGTTGGAGAATCGCCTGTTTGTGAAGGCCGGAAGTTGCGAGTTTCACGCCCACACGACATCCTTTCTCGGGTACATCATCTCCAGGGGGAGAGATTAGATGGACCAGGAGAAGGTTAGAGCGGTTCTGGAATGGGCCCAGCCCGTGCGAGATTGCAGCTCCAGAGATTTTTTGGGGTTTGCGAATTTCTACACGCAGATTCATCCGGGATTACAGCCGTGTGGCCGCTCCGTTAACTGCCTTGACTTCCAGCATCAGGACCTTCAAGTGGAATCCGGAGGCGGATCGAGCGTTTCTGGATTTGAAGAGGGCGATTCACCAACGCACCGATTCTCTCTCAACCGGACACGGCCCGTCAGTTCGTCGTTGAAGTGGACGCGTCTGATGTGGGAGTTGGCGCCATCCTGTCGCAGCGATGCTCCACGGACAGTAAACTCCATCCCTGGCTACTACTCGTCGCCTTTCGCCTGCGGAGAGGAATTACGATGTGGGTAACCGGGAGCTTCTCGCGGTGAAACTTGCCTTGGAGGAGTGGCGCCACTGGTTGGAGAGGGGCGGAGCAACCGTTTTTGTCTGGACGGACCACAAGAATCTTGCTTACGTGCAATCGGGCGTCTCAACTCCCGTCAGGCCAGGTGGGCGTTGTTTTTCGGACATTCAAGTTTGCCCCTGGCGTTCCGACCTGGATCTAAGAACGGCAAGGCGGGCGCTTGTCCCGGATGTTCTCCAAGACGGAGGAGAGTGGGTCCAAGACCGAGACAATCCTCCCCGGAACTGCGTCGTGGGAGCAGTTATGTGGAAGATTGAGGAGGAGGTGCTGGCGGCCCTTCGGACTCAGCCCGGTCCCGGTAACGGTCCACCCGGTCGGTTGTTTGTGCCTGAGTCGGTTCGTCCTGCTGTCCTCAAATGGTCCCACGCCAGCAAGATGGCTTGTCACCCTGGCGTGGCTCGGACTATGGCGTTTCTTCGCAGACGTTTTTGGTGGCCTGCCATGGCCGAGGATACTCGGGGTTTTGTTGCTGCCTGTCCAGTGTGTGCGCAGAATAAGAGTACCAATCGGCCCAGCTCTGGACTACTTCACCCCACTTCCTATTCCCCGGCGACCATGGTCGCATCTGGCCCTGGACTTCGTCACGGGGTTGCCCGCTTCTGAGGGAACACGTCGTTCTGACTATCGTGGACAGATTCAGCAAGTTCGCCCACTTTGTGCCAATTGCCAAGCTTCCCTCTGCCTCGGAGGCGTCCGAGATCCTGGTTAGGGAGGTTTTCAGGGTCCACGGTTTGCCCAGTGATATCGTTTCCGACCGTGGCCCTCAGTTTACCTCTGCTGTCTGGAAGTCCTTCTGTTTGGCCATTGGAGCTACGGTCAGTCTCACATCTGGTTTTCACCCCCAATCCAATGGTCAGGCGGAGAGAGCCAACCAGAAGATGGAATCACACGCTACGCTGTCTGGTCTCTTCCAACCCCACCTCCTGGGTCTCTCAGTTGCCTTGGGTTGAGTATGCCCACAATACTCTTCCTACATCTGCCACTGGGATGTCTCCCTTCCAGTGCCTGTATGGCTACCAACCTCCCCTGTTTCCTTCTCAGGAGAAGGAGCTCTCAGTGCCTTCTGTTCAGGCCCATATTCGGCGTTGCCACCGGACCTGGCATCGGGCCAGAAGGCACTCCTTAGAGTTTCGGACCGGTATCAGCTCCAGGCGAATCGTCGCGGATTCCCGCTCCCACCTATACCATCGGAGATAGGGTTTGGTTGGCCACACGGGATCTTCCGTTACGGACTGAGTCTAGGAAGTTGTTACCGAAGTTCATTGGTCCGTTTGTGGTGGAGAAGGTGATCAATCCAGTGGCAGTTCGACTCAAACTACCGAGGACGCTCAGAGTCCATCCCACCTTTCATGTCTCCTGCCTCAAGCCTGTCTTCCTCAGTCCTCTGTTGCCTCCTCCGCCTCCTCCTCCTCCTCCTCGGATGATCGGAGGTGGTCCTGCCTACACGGTGCGTCGCATCATGGATTCCAGACGGCGGGGCCGGGGTTTCCAGTATCTCGTGGACTGGGAGGGTATGGCCCTGAAGAGGGAGTTGGATTCCGCGGCGACAGGTCCTAGACGAGACCTCATCAGTGACTTCTACCGCCTCCATCCTGGCGCTCCGGGGAAGTCCGCCCGGTGGCGTTGTCGGAGGGGGGGCACTGTGACGATCCCGGCTGTCTGAGTCGGGTCCTGTCTGGTGACTAGTGTTCCTGCTCGTATTCTCCAGTTTCCCGAGGGTTCGGGGAACGCTCCGGGGAGCGCTCTGGTTTTCCGCACCTGCATCCCATCAGCAATCTGCACACCTGGTCCTGATCATCACCCTTCTTAGGCTCTGGCCCAACATCCAGTTCCTGCCGGATCGTTAGCCATGAACATCTCTCACCCGGAACCTTCACCCAACCTCTGCCTGATGGTCGGCGGCTGCCGAGCCAGTACCGGACCAACCACTGCACCCTCAACAACCCATCCACGCCACCCGCTCTGTTCCCTGGATTATTCAGCTTCACTCGGACTCTATTAATAAACACTCACCTTTGTCTCACGTACCGTGTCCTGGTCTGCTTCTGGGTTCTGGCTTAGTTAACCGTGACAC
>NW_025536813.1:0-5000 GCF_020615455.1 Coregonus clupeaformis
GGCATGGACTCTACAAGGTGTTGAAAGTGTTCCACAGGGATGTTTTGTCCACTTTGTGTAAATTGCACAATAATGATCCATTGATGGATTTTCTTATGTAGTCTATTGTTTTCTCTGTATTGAACCTGCCTGCCACCCGCCCGCCTGGGGACTGTGGGTTATGAGACAACCCCACGCATCACTAGCTTGCATGTTCTGCAGCCTTGTAGAGATAGGGAGGGGATGACTGGGAGGCAGGTTGGCATTTATTGTCATGAATCTTGCCCTGGAGGCAGTTCTGCAAAGTGGTCACTAGCTGGCACAGGCATCAAGTAATAATATCTGATTTTAATGCTAACCTTAACCTCACTGCTAATCCTCACCTTAAATTAAGACCATAAAACAAAATGATTTTCCACAAATGTTTACGATATAGTCAAATTTTGACTATGCAGCTGGCATATCTAGAGGAAATCGTGCAGTTTTGCCTCCAGGGCAAAATTCATGACAAAAGTAAACCTGCGACTGGGAGAGGACAATGTAAAATTGATAACGAAATTGTTTTCACAATGAACGTGCTTTTTCTTGTTTAAAGTATGTTTTATTATGAAAAGTACAAAATATCCATGTACAATAGTACAATTATGGAGCATATGTCCATATACAATTAGTTTTCCTACATAAAAGACATACAAATAATGATCCCATTGGTATTTTAAGTGTTATTGTAAGAGTTTCAATGTTTAAACAGAGGATACATCTACAACTTATCCAGAACGCTGCAGCCCGTCTGGTGTTCAACCTTCCCAAGTTCTCTCATGTCACCCCGCTCCTCCGCACACTCCACTGGCTTCCAGTTGAGGCTCGCATCTGCTACAAGACCATGGTGCTTGCCTACGGAGCTGTGAGGGGAACGGCACCTCCTTACATTCAGGCTCTGATCAGACCCTACACCCAAACGAGGGCACTACGTTCATCCACCTCTGGCCTGCTGGCTCCCCTACCTCTACGGAAGCACAGTTCCCGCTCAGCCCAGTCAAAACTGTTCGCTGCTCTGGCACCCCAATGGTGGAACAAGCTCCCCCAGGACGCCAGGACAGCAGAGTCACTGACCACCTTCCGGAGACACTACCTACCTCTTTAAGGAATACCTGGAATAGTATAAAAGTAATCCTTCTACCCCCTCCCCCACCCCCCATAAAAATAATAAAGTGGTTGTCCCACTGGCTATCATAAATTGAATGCACCAATTTGTAAGTCGCTCTGGATAAGAGCGTCTGCTAAATGACTTAAATGTAAATGTAACATCTAAAACAGGATCAACAAAGTGCAGTATGTTCTGAGTATGTTACCTTAACGTCAACTCATAACATCCCACTATAACTTCATGGGAGTCTAGTGGAAAGACTGCATGTTGCTTTGGGTGGATTCATCAACATTTGCAGAATATTCCTGTAATGTCAGATGGCATCTTGTCAGATGGCAACAGCCTAGTCGGCTGCAGACACTCATAAGGAGTTCAAGTAGTTTATTTGCCATTTGCAGGTATTAAAAGTAATACATACATTGTAATTCCTTGTTGGAGCTCATATAGGACAGTACATACCAGTGGAGGCTGCTGAGGGGAGGACGGCTCATAATAATGGCTGGAACGGAGCCAATTAAATGGCATCAAGCACATGGAAACCATGGAAACCATGTATTTGATGTATTTGATACCATTCCACTCAATCCACTCCAGCCATTACAAGCCTGTCCTCCCCAACTAAGGTCCCACCAACCTCCTGTGGTACGTACACACAAACAGTAAAATATATCATAAGAACATCAATAAAAAATGCAAAGTGGTAAAAGATCATAAAAGGAAAAAAATGTTCAGTGATGTTCTAAAAGTCTGATGAAAACAGTTTAGGTTGGTTGATTTAACAGGCAGATAGAACTGGGATAGAAGCTGTTCTGGAACCTGGGATCCAGAAACTGCCTAGCAACCACTGGTCCTCACTAGACTGGTGCCCTGCATGTCTATTTGTTCATTGGAGTTTATCAGGTGTTGAAGTGATGTCTGTGTTTGTTGGACACTTAGTGCTGGAATGAGGTGTCTGTTTGTTCCCAATTCTATCAGAAATGATGGTCCTCATTTGAAGGTCCTGTGTCAAGGTCCTCACTATTATAGGAAGATGTGTGAGTGTGTGTGTGTGTGTGTGTGTGTGTGTGTGTGTGTGTGTGTGTGTGTGTGTGTGTGTCCAGAGTGTGTGTGTGTGTCCAGTGTGTGTGTCCAGAGTGTGTGTGTGTCCAGAGTGTGTGTGTGTGTGTCCAGTGTGTGTGTATGTGTGTGTGTGTGTCTCCTGTGTGTGTGTCCAGTGTGTGTGTGTGTGTGTGTCCAGTGTGTGTGTCTGTGTGTGTGTGTGTCTCCTGTGTGTGTGTCCAGTGTGTGTTTGTGTGTCCAGTGTGTGTGTGTGTGTGTCCATTGTGTGTCCATTGTGTGTTTATCCAGTGTGTGTGTCCAGTGTGTGTCCTGTGTGTGTGTGTGTGTCCAGTGTGTGTTTGTGTCCAGTGTGTGTGTGTGTCCAGTGTGTGTGTGTATGTGTGCGTCCAGTGTGTGTTTGTGTCCAGTGTGTGTGTGTGTGTGTCCAGTGTGTGTGTGTGTGTGTGCGTGTGTCCAGTGTGTGTGTGTGTCTCCTGTGTGTGTGTCCAGTGTGTGTGTCTGTTTGTGTGTGTGTGTGTCCAGTGTGTGTGTGTGTGTGTGTGTGTGTGTGTCCAGTGTGTGTGTGTGTGTGTCTCGTGTGTGTGTGTGTGTCCAGTGTGTATGTGTGTGTCCAAAGTGTGTGTATGTGTCGGGTGTGTGTCCAGTGTGTGTCTGTATGTGTCCAGTGTGTGTGTGTGTGTGTGTGTCCAGTGTGTGTGTGTATGTGTCCAGTGTGTGTGTGTGTCCAGTGTGTGTCTGTGTGTGTGTGTGTCCAGTATGTGTGTGTGTGTGTGTGTGTGTCCAGTGTGTGTCTGTATGTGTCCAGTGTGTGTGTGTGTGTGTGTGTCCAGTGTGTGTGTGTATGTGTCCAGTGTGTGTGTGTGTCCAGTGTGTGTCTGTGTGTGTGTGTGTGTGTCCAGTATGTGTGTGTGTGTTTGTGTGTGTGTGTGTGTGTCCAGTGTGTGTGTGTGTCCAGTGTGTGTGTGTGTGTCAGTGTTACCATGGTTATTATTTACAGGGACACTGAGGAGACAACATCAACCCCAAACCCTGGATAGAGGGGCTCAGTGAATGTGGAGTGGAATGTGTTCAGGTGGGTCAGTGTGTCAGAGGAGACTCTGTAGAAGGACAGAGTGCCGGCTGGCCAGTCCAGATACACTCCTACTCTGTGGGAGCTGGAGGAGGGGACGTCTATGGTAGTGGACTTATTATTGTGCCAGGCAGAGTAACTGTTGTCAGAGCAGATCAGACTCCAGGACTTGTCATTGTATCCAATCAGAGAGTCATTACCCCATCCTCTCCTGCTGATTCCTTTATATGCCACTCCTATACCAGCCCCTCTCCCACTCCACTCTACCTCCCAGTAACAGCGCCCAGTCAGACCCTCTCTACACAGCACCTGTCTCCAGACCTCAAATCTCTCTGGGTGATTAGGATACGGCTGCTCCTCTCTCCTCCATGTCACCTTTCTGTTCTCCTCAGACAGAGAGAGGAATCTGTTTACTGTGTTTGGGTCCAGTGTGAGATCACAGACATCTGATGGATGAAACCAGACACAATATTAGAAATCATCATCATTCACATTAGAATGTTAACTCACTTTTCACTAATTCATTTAATGTAGATGTTTCTAGGTATCAAAAGGAGAAGTTAAGGTTGAGACTTGTTGAATGATCATATGTTATACTGTATGGTAATATAATACACACATATTCCCATTAATTACACACACACACACTGAACACACACATTTCTAATGTAACAGGAACACGCCACACACAGACACACACATTGTCAAAGCAACTCTTTGTAAACTTTGGTGTCCCTGATTTGTGCTTCTGTAGAACTACAGCTTATATTTAATATGACCAAGTAAGTAATGATGGTGGTCTTTGACTTTGACTTCACTTGAATTAAGACTTATTCTTAGTCATATTCTTCACAGCAGTCAACACTCACATTTTCTAAGTCCAGGTTTCATTGTGTTCTCTCCACCATGTTCCACACTGTAGCGGTAAGCAGAAGAACAGACATAATAATAAATAATATGCCATTTAGCAGACGCTTTTATCCAAAGCGACTTACAGTCATGCGTGCATACATTTTTGTGTATGGGTGGTCCCGGGGATCGAACCCACTACCTTGGCGTTACAAGCGCCGTGCTCTACCAATTGAGCTACAGAGGACCACTGTCATTGAGTGATACACCTGAACTCACACACACACACACACACACACACACACACACACACACACACACACACACACACACACACACACACACACACACACACACACACACACACACACACACACACACACACACACACACACACACACACACAGCATATAACTTTGTCCAAGTGTGTGTGTGTGTGTGTGTGTGTGTGTGTCCAGTGTTTGTGTCCTGTGTGTGTCCTTTTTATGTATGTGTCCTTTTTGTGTGTGTATTTGTCCAGTGTGAGTGTGTGTGTGGGGCCAGTGTGTGTGTGTGTCCAGTGTGTGTGTGATTGTGTGTCCAGAGTGCGTGTGTGTCCAGTGTGTGTGTGTGTCCAGTGTGCGTCCTTTTTGTGTATGTGTCCAGTGTGTGTGTGTGTGTGTGTGTGTGTCCAGTGTGTGTGTGTGTGTGTCCAGTGTGTGTGTGTGTGTCCAGTGTGAGTGTATGTGTGTGTCCAGAATGCGTGTGTGTCCAGTGTGTGTGTGTGTCCAGTGTGCGTCCTTTTTGTGTATGTGTCCAGTGTGTGTGTGTGTCCAGTGTGTGTGTGTCCAGTGTATGTGTGTGTGTGTCCAGTGTATGTGTGTGTGTGTCCAGTGTATGTGTGTGTGTGTCCAGTGT
>NW_025536813.1:7500-49038 GCF_020615455.1 Coregonus clupeaformis
TATAGTACAAATATTTGAGTAGACTGACCAGAGCAGTTTAAAAAGCAGTATCAGTCAAAAGACAGACAGTGAGGTATCAGATTTAGATTGTATTGAGTATACAGTCCACACCATATCTAGTTTGACAGTGAAGCTAACATTTTAAATGTGGCTCTGTACTCCAGCATTTTGGATTTGAGATCAAATGTTTCATATGAGGTGACAGTATATAATGTCACCTTTTATTTGAGGGTATTTTCATACATATCTTTTTTAAAATATAAAGTAGTCAAAAGTTGAGTATTTGGTTGTAAACTCGTTGGTTGCATTTGCAGTTTGTTTTGGGTTGTTTTGCCCGATAGTAACTGAATGGTGGATGATGACTGGAGTAATTTCCTGTCTAAGTGAGTAGATAACATGTTTCTAAACACTACTAAATTAATCCTGATGATGCGTTGATTAAGACAAATCATGAATGAATCATGAATAATAATGAGTGTGAAAGTTACAGAGGCTACAACAAAACATGCTAACCTCTCACCATTACCAATAACAGAGGGGGTATGATCTTTGTTCCTCTGTAACTTTCTCATTCATCATTATTCACGATTTATTCATGATTATTCATAATCATGGTAGCATCCACATGAATGTAGAAGTGTTCAGAAACATCTTCTATTCTTACTGACAATACAAGTGAAGTGACTCCAAACTGACAGGACATTTTTCACCATTCAGTTTCTATTGGGAAAAACATCATCTAAAACACAACCAAGACAAACTGCAAATGTATTCAACAAGTTTGTAGAATCACAAGCTTGATGTAATCACTGCAGGTAAGGAATATGGGACCAAATACTAAACTTATGACTACTTTAATACAATATAAGTGAATATGTCCAAATAATTAAGACTTTTTCAAATGGGAGAACTAGATACATAAAGTGCTTTCATTTCTAAACAGTAACACAGATATGTATTAAAATACCCTCAAATAAAAGGTGACATTATATACTGTCACCTAATATGAAACATTCTATCTCAAATCCAAAATGCTGGAGCATAGCACCAAATGTAAAACTGTAAGCTTCACTGTCCAAGCACATATGGTGTGGACTATGTGTGCCTGGTAAACACATGTGGATCTGGTGAACAGTTATCACTTGTTGACCAACTACAGGAATACTGACCTCAGAGTCTCCAGTTTACAGTGGGGATTCCCCAGTCCAGCAGAGAGCAGCTTCACTCTTGAATCCTTCAGGTCATTGTTACTCAGATCCAGCTCTCTCAGGTGTGAGGGGTTTGACTTCAGAGCTGAGACCAGAGAAGCACAGCCTTCCTCTGTGACTAGACAGCCTGACAACCTGCAAAGAGTCAAATCATATTAAAATCACACTGCTATTCTTTGGTGGTGAAAATAGAGTGGCAATATATTTTTTCAACATATTCAGATATATCAGTGTCCTGAAACCTGCCATATCTATATTAATAAATTAATGAATGTTTCATTATTAGAAATGATCATATATTGATTGTAGAGAGAAACATGTATAGTACAAATATTTGAGTAGACTGACCAGAGCAGTTTAAAAAGCAGTATCAGTCAAAAGACAGACAGTGAGGTATCAGATTTAGATTGTATTGAGTATACAGTCCACACCATATCTATTTTGACAGTGAAGCTAACATTGTAAATGTGGCTCTGTACTCCAGCATTTTGGATTTGAGATCAAATGTTTCATATGAGGTGACAGTATATAATGTCACCTTTTATTTGAGGGTATTTTAATACATATCTGTTTCACCGTTTAGAAATGAAAGCACTTTATGTATCTAGTCCCCCTATTTGAAGAAGTCATAAGTATTCTGACCAATTCACTTATAGTGTATTAAAGTAGTTCAAAGTTTAGTATTTGGTTGTAAACTCGTTGGTTGCATTTGCAGTTTGTTTTAGTTGTGTTTTGGGTTATGTTTTGCCCGATAGTAACTGAATGGTGGATGATGACTGGAGTAATTTTCTGTCTAAGTGAGTAGATAACATGTTTCTAAACACTACTGAATTAATCCTGATGATGACATGATTAATAAAAATCATGAATGAATCATGAATAATAATGAGTGTGAAAGTTACAGAGGCTACAACAAAACATGCTAACCTCTCACCATTACCAATAACAGAGGGGGTATGATCCTTGTTCCTCTGTAACTTCCTCATTTATCATCATTCACAATTCATTCATGATTATTCATAATCATGGTAGCATCCACATGAATGTAGACGTGTTCAGAAACATCTTCTATTCTTACTGACAATACAAGTGAAGAGACTCCAAAATGACAGGACACTATTCACCATTCAGCTTCTATTGGGAAAAACATCATCTAAAACACAACCAAGACAAACTGCAAATGCATTCAACAAGTTTGTAGAATCACAGGCTTGATGTAATCACTGCAGGTAAAGAATATTGGACCAAATACTAAACTTATGACTACTTTAACACAATATAAGTGAATATGTCCAAATTATTAAGACTTTTTCAAATGGGAGAACTAGATACATAAAGTGCTTTCATTTCTAAACAGTAAAACAGATATGTATGACAATACTCTCAAATAAAAGGTGACATTCTGTACTGTTGCCTAATATGAAACATTCTATCTCAAATCCAAATTGCTGGAGCATAGCGCCAAATTAAAAACTGTAAGCTTCACTGTCCAAACACATATGGTATGGACTATGTGTGCCTGGTAAACACATGTGGATCTGGTGAACAGTTATCACTTGTTGACCAACTACAGGAATACTGACCTCAGAGTCTCCAGTTTACAGTGGGGATTCCCCAGTCCAGCAGAGAGCAGCTTCACTCCTGAATCCTTCAGGTCATTGTTACTCAGATCCAGCTCTCTCAGGTGTGAGGGGTTTGACTTCAGAGCTGAGACCAGAGAAGCACAGCCTTCCTCTGTGACTAGACAGCCTGACAGCCTGCAATGAGTAAAATCATATTAAAACCACACTGCTATTCTTTGGTGGTTAAAATAGTGGCAGTATATTTTTTGCAACATATTCAGATATATCAGCGTCCTGAAACCTGCCATATCTATTCATAAATGAATGTTTCATTATTGGAAATGACAAATTAACAAAGTATTGCTTGTAGATACAAAAATGCATATTACAAATATTTGAGTAGACTGACCAGAGCAGTTTAAAAAGCAGTATCAGTCAAAAGACAGACAGTGAGGTATCAGATTTAGATTGTATTGAGTATACAGTCCACACCATATCTAGTTTGACAGAGAAGCTAACATTTCAAATGAAAGCACTTTATGTATCTATTCCCCCCATTTGAAGAAGTCAAAAGTATTCTGACCAATTCACTTCAAGTGTATTAAAGTAGTCAAAAGTTGAGTATTTGGTTGTAAACTCGTTGGTTGCATTTGCAGTTTGTTTTGGTTGTGTTTTGGGTTATGTTTTGCCCAATAGTAACTGAATGGTGGATGATGACTGGAGTAATTTTCTGTCTAAGTGAGTAGATAACATGTTTCTAAACACTACTGAATTAATCCTGATGATGACATGATTAATAAAAATCATGAATGAATCATGAATAATAATGAGTGTGAAAGTTACAGAGGCTACAACAAAACATGCTAACCTCTCACCATTACCAATAACAGAGGGGGTATGATCCTTGTTCCTCTGTAACTTCCTCATTTATCATCATTCACAATTCATTCATGATTATTCATAATCATGGTAGCATCCACATGAATGTAGACGTGTTCAGAAACATCTTCTATTCTTACTGACAATACAAGTGAAGAGACTCCAAAATGACAGGACACTATTCACCATTCAGCTTCTATTGGGAAAAACATCATCTAAAACACAACCAAGACAAACTGCAAATGCATTCAACAAGTTTGTAGAATCACAGGCTTGATGTAATCACTGCAGGTAAAGAATATTGGACCAAATACTAAACTTATGACTACTTTAACACAATATAAGTGAATATGTCCAAATTATTAAGACTTTTTCAAATGGGAGAACTAGATACATAAAGTGCTTTCATTTCTAAACAGTAAAACAGATATGTATGACAATACTCTCAAATAAAAGGTGACATTCTGTACTGTTGCCTAATATGAAACATTCTATCTCAAATCCAAATTGCTGGAGCATAGCGCCAAATTAAAAACTGTAAGCTTCACTGTCCAAACACATATGGTATGGACTATGTGTGCCTGGTAAACACATGTGGATCTGGTGAACAGTTATCACTTGTTGACCAACTACAGGAATACTGACCTCAGAGTCTCCAGTTTACAGTGGGGATTCCCCAGTCCAGCAGAGAGCAGCTTCACTCCTGAATCCTTCAGGTCATTGTTACTCAGATCCAGCTCTCTCAGGTGTGAGGGGTTTGACTTCAGAGCTGAGACCAGAGAAGCACAGCCTTCCTCTGTGACTAGACAGCCTGACAGCCTGCAATGAGTAAAATCATATTAAAACCACACTGCTATTCTTTGGTGGTCAAAATAGTGGCAGTATATTTTTTGCAACATATTCAGATATATCAGCGTCCTGAAACCTGCCATATCTATTCATAAATGAATGTTTCATTATTGGAAATGACAAATTAACAAAGTATTGCTTGTAGATACAAAAATGCATATTACAAATATTTGAGTAGACTGACCAGAGCAGTTTAAAAAGCAGTATCAGTCAAAAGACAGACAGTGAGGTATCAGATTTAGATTGTATTGAGTATACAGTCCACACCATATCTAGTTTGACAGAGAAGCTAACATTTCAAATGAAAGCACTTTATGTATCTATTCCCCCCATTTGAAGAAGTCAAAAGTATTCTGACCAATTCACTTCAAGTGTATTAAAGTAGTCAAAAGTTGAGTATTTGGTCCCAAACTCGTTGGTTGCATTTGCAGTTTGTTTTGGTTGTGTTTTGGGTTATGTTTTGCCCAATAGTAACTGAATGGTGGATGATGACTGGAGTAATTTTCTGTCTAAGTGAGTAGATAACATGTTTCTAAACATTACTAAATGAATTCTGATGATGCCATGATTAAGAAAAATTATGAATTAATCATTAATAATAATGAGTGAGAGAGTTCCAGAGGATACAACAAAATATGCTAACCTCTCACCATTAACATAAAATAAAAGGTGACATTCTGTAATTCCACCTAATATGAAACATTTTATCTCAAATCAAAAATGCTGGAGCATAGCGCCAAATTAAAAACTGTAAGCTTCACTGTCCAAACACATATGGTGTGGACTATGTGTGCCTGGTAAACACATGTGGATCTGGTGAACAGTTATCACTTGTTGACCAACTACAGGAATACTGACCTCAGAGTCTCCAGTTTACAGTGGGGATTCCCCAGTCCAGCAGAGAGCAGCTTCACTCCTGAATCCTTCAGGTCATTGTTACTCAGATCCAGCTCTCTCAGGTGTGAGGGGTTTGACCTCAGAGCTGAGACCAGAGAATCACAGCCTTCCTCTGTGACTAGACAGCCTGACAGCCTGCAAAGAGTCAAATCATATTAAAACCACACTGCTATTCTTTGGCGGTGAAAATAGTGGCAGTATATTTTTTCAACATATTCAGATATATCAGTGTCCTGAAACCTGCCATATCTATTCATAAATTAATGTATCATTATTAGATATTATCAGATTATTGCTTCTAGATAGAACATGTACAGTGAGGGAAAAAAGTATTTGATCCCCTGCTGATTTTGTACGTTTGCCCACTGACAAAGAAATGATCAGTCTATCATTTTAATGGTAGGTTTATTTGAACAGTGAGAGACAGAATAACAACAACAAAATCCAGAAAAACGCATGTCAAAAATGTTATATATTGATTTGCATTTTAATGAGGGAAATAATTATTTGACCCCCTCTCAATCAGAAAGGTTTCTGGCTCCCAGGTGTCTTTTATACAGGTAACGAGCTGAGATTAGGAGCACACTCTTAAAGGGAGTTCTCCTCATCTCAGTTTGTTACCTGTATAAAAGACACCTGTCCACAGAAGCAATCAATCAATCAGATTCCACACTCTCCACCATGGCCAAGACCAAACAGCTCTCCAAGGATGTCAGGGACAAGATTGTAGACCTACACAAGGCTGGAATGGGCTACAAGACCATCGCCAAACAATTGGTGAGAAGGTGACAACAGTTGGTGCGATTATTCGCAAATGGAAGAAACACAAAAAAACTGTCAATCTCCCTCGGCCTGGGGCTCCATGCAAGATATCACCTCGTGGAGTTGCAATGATTATTTACATTTTAGCAGACGCTCTTATCCAGAGCGACTTACATTTAGTGCATACATTATATTTTTTATTTTTTTCATACTGGCCCCCTGTGGGAATCGAACCCACAACCCTGGCATTGCAAATGCCATGCTCTACCAACTGAGCTACATCCCTGCCGGCCATTCCCTCCCCTACCTGGACCAATTGTGCACCGCCCCATGGGTCTCCCGGTCGCGGCCGGCTACGACAGAGCCTGGATTTGAACCAGGATCTCTAGTGGCACAGCTAGCACTGCGATGCAGTGCCTTAGACCACTGCGCCACTCAGGAGAATTACAGGAATTCCAGGAACTACAGGAATTATGAGAACAGTGAGGAATCAGCCCAGAACTACACGGGAGGATCTTGTCAATGATCCCAAGGCAGCTGGGACCATAGTCACCAAAAAAAATTGGTAACACACTATGCCAGGGTTCTTCAATTCCGGTCCTGGAGGGCCGAAACACCTCTGTTTTTCATCCTCTCCTTCTAATCAGGGGCTAATTCAGACCTGGGACACCAGGTGAGTGCAATTAACTACCAGGTAGAAATTAAAAAAACACAAGTGTTTCGGCCCTCCAGGACCGGAATTGAAGAACCCTGCACTATGCCGTGAAAGGACTGAAACCCTGCAGCGCCCGCAAGGTCCCCCTGCTCAAGAAAGCACTTATACAGGCCCGTCTGAAGTTTGCCAATGAACATCTGAATGATTCAGAGGAGAACTGGGTGAAAGTATTGTGGTCAGATGAGACCAAAAACTAGGTCTTTGGCATCAACTCAACTCGCCGTGTTTGGAGGAGGAGGAATGCTGCCTATGACCCCAAGAACACCATCCCCACCGTCAAACATGGAGGTGGAAACATTATGCTTTGGGGGTGTTTTTCTGCTAAGGGGACAGGACAACTTCACCGCATCAGAGGGATGATGGACGGGGCCATGTACCGTCAAATCGTGGATGAGAACCTCCTTCCCTCAGTCAGGGCATTGAAAATGGGTCGTGGATGGGTATTCCAGCATGACAATGACCCAAAACACACGGCCAAGGCAACAAAGGAGTGGCTCAAGAAGAAGCACATTAAGGTCCTGGAGTGGCCTAGCCAGTCTCCAGACCTTAATCCCATAGAAAATCTGTGGAGGGAGCTGAAGGTTCGAGTTGCCAAACGTCAGCCTCAAAACCTTAATGACTTGGAGAAGATCTGCAAAGAGGAGTGGGACAAAATCCCTCCTGAGATGTGTGCAAACCTGGTGGCCAACTACAAGAAACGTCTGACCTCTGATTGCCAACAAGGGTTTTGCCACCAAGTACTAAGTCATGTTTTGCAGAGGGGTCAAATATTTATTTCCCTCATTAAAATGCAAATCAATTTATAACATTTTTGACATGCGTTTTTCTGGATTTCTTTATTGTTATTCTGTCTCTCACTGTTCAAATAAACCTATCATTAAAATGATGGACTGATCATGTCTTTGTCAGTGGGCAAATGTACAAAATCAGCAGGGGATCAAATACTTTTTTCCCTCACTGTATAGTACAAATATTTGAGTAGACTGACCAGAGCAGTTTAAAAAGCATTATCAGTCAAAAGACAGACGGTGAGGTATCAGATTTAGATTGTATGAGTATACAGTCCACACCATATCTATTTTGACAGAGAAGCTAACATTTCAAATGAAAGCACTTTATGTATCTATTCCCCCCATTTGATGAAGTCAAAAGTATTCTGACCAATTCACTTCAAGTGTATTAAAGTAGTCAAAGGTTTAGTATTTGGTCCCAAACTCGTTGGTTGCATTTGCAGTTTGTTTTGGTTGTGTTTTGGGTTATGTTTTGCCCAATAGTAACTGAATGGTGGATGATGACTGGATTAATTTTCTGTCTAAGTGAGTAGATAACATGTTTCTAAACATTACTAAATGAATCCTGATGATGCCATGATTAAGAAAAATTATGAATTAATCATTAATAATAATGAGTGAGAGAGTTCCAGAGGCTACAACAAAATATGCTAACCTCTCACCATTAACATAAAATAAAAGGTGACATTCTGTAATTCCACCTAATATGAAACATTTTATCTCAAATCCAAAATGCTGGAGCATAGCGCCAAATTAAAAACTGTAAGCTTCACTGTCCAAACACATATGGTATGGACTATGTGTGCCTGGTAAACACATGTGGATCTGGTGAACAGTTATCACTTGTTGACCAACTACAGGAATACTGACCTCAGAGTCTCCAGTTTACAGTGGGGATTCCCCAGTCCAGCAGAGAGCAGCTTCACTCCTGAATCCTTCAGGTCATTGTAGCTCAGGTCCAGTTCTCTCAGGTGTGAGGGGTTTGACTTCAGAGCTGAGACCAGAGAATCACAGCCTTCCTCTGTGACTAGACAGTGTGACAGCCTGCAAAGAGTCAAATCATATTAAAACCACACTGCTATTCTTTGGCGGTGAAAATAGTGGCAGTATATTTTTTCAACATATTCAGATATATCAGTGTCCTGAAACCTGCCATATCTATTCATAAATTAATGTATCATTATTAGAAATTATCAGATTATTGCTTCTAGATAGAACATGTACAGTGAGGGAAAAAAGTATTTGATCCCCTGCTGATTTTGTACGTTTGCCCACTGACAAAGAAATGATCAGTCTATCATTTTAATGGTAGGTTTATTTAGAACAGTGAGAGACAGAATAACAACAACAAAATCCAGAAAAACGCATGTCAAAAATGTTATAAATTGATTTGCATTTTAATGAGGAAAATAATTATTTGACCCCCTCTCAATCAGAAAGGTTTCTGGCTCCCAGGTGTCTTTTATACAGGTAATGAGCTGAAATTAGGAGCACACTCTTAAAGGGAGTGCTCCTAATCTCAGCTTGTTACCTGTATAAAAGACACCTGTCCACAGAAGCAATCAATCAATCAGATTCCAAACTCTCCACCATGGCCAAGACCAAAGAGCTCTCCAAGGATGTCAGGGACAAGATTGTAGACCTACACAAGGCTGGAATGGGCTACAAGACCATCGCCAAACAATTGGTGAGAAGGTGTCAACAGTTGGTGCGATTATTCGCAAATGGAAGAAACACAAAAAAACTGTCAATCTCCCTCGGCCTGGGGCTCCATGCAAGATATCACCTCGTGGAGTTGCAATGATTATTTACATTTTAGCAGACGCTCTTATCCAGAGCGACTTACATTTAGTGCATACATTTTTTTTTTATACTGGCCCCCTGTGGGAATCGAACCCACAACCCTGGCATTGCAAATGCCATGCTCTACCAACTGAGCTACATCCCTGCCGGCCATTCCCTCCCCTACCTGGACCAATTGTGCGCCGCCCCATGGGTCTCCCGGTCGTGGCCGACTACAACAGAGCCTGGATTTGAACCAGGATCTCTAGTGGCACAGCTAGCACTGCAATGCAGTGCCTTAGACCACTGCGCCACTCAGGAGAATTACAGGAATTCCAGGAACTACAGGAACTACAAGAATTATGAGAACAGTGAGGAATCAGCCCAGAACTACACGGTAGGATCTTGTCAATGATCCCAAGGCAGCTGGGACCATAGTCACCAAGAAAAAAATTGGTAACACACTATGCCAGGGTTCTTCAATTCCGGTCCTGGAGGGCCGAAACACCTCTGTTTTTCATCCTCTCCTTCTAATCAGGGGCTAATTCAGACCTGGGACACCAGGTGAGTGCAATTAACTACCAGGTAGAAATTAAAAAAACACAAGTGTTTCGGCCCTCCAGGACCGGAATTGAAGAACCCTGCACTATGTCGTGAAAGGACTGAAACCCTGCAGCGCCCGCAAGGTCCCCCTGCTCAAGAAAGCACTTATACAGGCCCGTCTGAAGTTTGCCAATGAACATCTGAATGATTCAGAGGAGAACTGGGTGAAAGTATTGTGGTCAGATGAGACCAAAAACTAGGTCTTTGGCATCAACTCAACTCGCCGTGTTTGGAGGAGGAGGAATGCTGCCTATGACCCCAAGAACACCATCCCCACCGTCAAACATGGAGGTGGAAACATTATGCTTTGGGGGTGTTTTTCTGCTAAGGGGACAGGACAACTTCACCGCATCAAAGGGACGATGGACGGGGCCATGTACCGTCAAATCTTGGATGAGAACCTCCTTCCCTCAGTCAGGGCATTGAAAATGGGTCGTGGATGGGTATTCCAGCATGACAATGACCCAAAACACACGGCCAAGGCAACAAAGGAGTGGCTCAAGAAGAAGCACATTAAGGTCCTGGAGTGGCCTAGCCAGTCTCCAGACCTTAATCCCATAGAAAATCTGTGGAGGGAGCTGAAGGTTCGAGTTGCCAAACGTCAGCCTCAAAACCTTAATGACTTGGAGAAGATCTGCAAAGAGGAGTGGGACAAAATCCCTCCTGAGATGTGTGCAAACCTGGTGGCCAACTACAAGAAACGTCTGACCTCTGATTGCCAACAAGGGTTTTGCCACCAAGTACTAAGTCATGTTTTGCAGAGGGGTCAAATATTTATTTCCCTCATTAAAATGCAAATCAATTTATAACATTTTTGACATGCGTTTTTCTGGATTTCTTTATTGTTAGTCTGTCTCTCACTGTTCAAATAAACCTATCATTAAAATGATGGACTGATCATGTCTTTGTCAGTGGGCAAACGTACAAAATCAGCAGGGGATCAAATACTTTTTTCCCTCACTGTATAGTACAAATATTTGAGTAGACTGACCAGAGCAGTTAAAAGCAGTATCAGTCAAAAGACAGACGGTGAGGTATCAGATTTAGATTGTATTGAGTATACAGTCCACACTATATCTATTTTGACAGAGAAGCTAACATTTTAAATGAAAGCACTTTATGTATCTATTCCCCCCATTTGAAGAAGTCAAAAGTATTCTGACCAATTCACTTCAAGTGTATTAAAGTAGTCAAAGGTTTAGTATTTGGTCCCAAACTCGTTGGTTGCATTTGCAGTTTGTTTTGGTTGTGTTTTGGGTTATGTTTTGCCCAATAGTAACTGAATGGTGGATGATGACTGGATTAATCTTCTGTCTAAGTGAGTAGATAACATGTTTCTAAACACTACTAAATTAATCCTGATAATGCCATGATTAATAAAAATCATGAATGAATCATGAACAATTATGAGTGAGAGAGTTACAGAGGATACAACAAAACATGCTAACCTCTCACCATTAACATAAAATAAAAGGTGACATTCTGTACTGTAACCTAATATGAAACGTTTTATCTGAAATCTAAATTGCTGGAGCATAGCGCCAAATTTAAAACTGTAAGCTTCACTGTCCAAACACATATAAGCTCCTGAGTGGCGCAGTGGTCTAAGGCACTGCATTGCAGTGCTAACTGTGCCACTAGATCCTGGTTCGAATCCAGGCTCTGTCGCGACCGGGAGACTCATGGGCGGCGCACAATTGGCCCAGCGTCATCCAGGGTAGGGGAGGGAATGGCCGGCAGGGATGTAGCTCAGTTGATAGAGCATGGCGTTTGCAACGCCAGGGTTGTGGGTTCGATTCCCACGGGGGGCCAGTATTAAAAAAATATGTATTCACTAACTGTAAGTCGCTCTGGATAAGAGCGTCTGCTAAATGACTAAAATGTAAACATATGGTGTGGACTATGTGTGCCTGGTAAACACATATGGATCTGGTGAACAGTTATCACTTGTTGACCAACTACAGGAATACTGACCTCAGAGTCTCCAGTTTACAGTGGGGATTCCCCAGTCCAGCAGAGAGCAGCTTCACTCCTGAATCCTTCAGGTCATTGTTACTCAGATCCAGCTCTCTCAGGTGTGAGGGGTTTGAACTCAGAGCTGAGACCAGAGAAGCACAGCCTTTCTCTGTGACTCCACAGCCTGACAGCCTGACAGAGAGATCATCATGATTTCACAAACACACTGTTAATTTAACACCAGTAGTGTAGAAGGACAATGGCAGATGCATTTGGTTTATTCTCTTAAACAACATATAGATTAATCTTCCGTCTCCTAGAATTGTATGGTCATATTGTTATACTAATGTGAACATCAATGCATTGATTCAGTAAGTTTTTCAATGTAATATTATACATTATATACATATTATAATACATATATATTTCTCTAAACTGAATATTTCTTCCTGATGATTAGTACTTAAATGTCATTTTATGTACTCACAGAGCAGCTCTGGAGGCTTTGACCACTGGCAGCAGCCTCAGAAGACCTTCCTCTGATCTGGAGTATTTCTTCAGGTCAAACACATCCAGCTCCTTTTCTGAAGTCAGCAACACAAAGACCAGAGCTGACCACTGTGCAGGTGACAGTTCTTCTTCTGAGAGACTTCCTGATCTCAGGTAGCTTTGGATCTCCTCCACTAGAGAATGGTCATTCAGTTCATTCAGACAGTGGAACAGATTGATGCACCTCTCTGGAGAGGGATTCTCCTGATCTTCTCCTTGATGTACTTGACTGTTTCTTCATGGCTCTGTGAGCTGCTTCTTGTCTTTGCCAGTAGACCTCGTAAGTGCTTCTGATTGGACTCCAGTGAGAGGCCCAGAAGGAAGCGGAGGAACAGGTCCAGGTTTCCTGTCTCACTTTGTAAGGCTTTATCCACAGCACTCTTGAAGACTGTAACTTCAGGCTTGTCTCTTGACAGCGCAAAAAAGTAGCTGAACATTGATTGAGGTTTGGCCATTAGATTCTCATTGTTGTTGATGAATGAGAGGAACACATATACAGCAGCCAGAAACTCCTGAATGCTCAGATGCACGAAGCAGTACACCTTGTCCTGGTACAGCCCACATTCCTCTTTAAAGAGCTGTGTGCACAATCCTGAGTACACTGAGGCTTCATTGACATCAATGCCAGCCTCTTTCAGGTCTTCTTCATAGAAAATCAGATTGCCATTCATAAGCTGTTGAAAAGCCAGTTTTCCCAGTGACAGAATGCTCTCTTTATTCCAGTGTGGAACTGTCTCTTCTTTCCCAAGATACTTTTCATTCTTCTGTTCGGTATGAAACACCACAAGGTGTGTGTACATCTCAGTCAGAGTCTTGGGCATCTCTTCTCTCTTATGTTTCAGCATGTGTTCAAGGACTATTGCAGAAATCCAACAGAAGACTGGAATGTGGCACATGATGTGGAGGCTCCTTGATGTCTTTATGTGTGAGATGATTCTGCTGGCCAGGTCCTCATCACTGAATCTCTTCCTGAAGTACTCCTCCTTCTGTGGGTCATTGAACCCTCGTACCTCTGTCACAAGGTCAACACACCCTGAAGGGATCTTATTGGCTGCTGCAGGTCGGGTAGTTATCCAGAGGAGAGCAGAGGGAAGCAGATTTCCCTTGATGAGATTTGTCAGCAGAACATCCACTGAGGTTGACTCTGTGACGTCACAGCAGATCTTGTTCTTCTGGAAGTCTAGGGGCAGTCGGCACTCATCCAGACCATCAAAGATGAACAGAACTTTGTACTTGTCGTAGTTGGATATTATTGATTCTTTGGTTTCCATTGAGAAGTGACTGAGAAGTTCAATCAATGTGTGTTTTTCCCCGTTCATCAAATTCAGCTCCCGAAAAGGGAATGAAAATACAAATTGGACATCCTGATTTGCTTTTCCTTCAGCCCAGTCCAGAATGAACTTCTGCACAGAGACTGTTTTTCCGATGCCAGCGACTCCCTTTGTCAGCACAGTTCTGATACGTTTGTCTTGTCCAGTTAAGGGTTTGAAGATGTCGTTACATTTGATTGCAGTCTCTGGTCTTGCTTGTTTCCTGGTTGTTGTCTCAATCTGTCTCAGCTCATGTTCATTATTGACCTCTCCTGTTCCACCCTCTGTGATGTAGAGCTCTGTGTAGATCTTATTGAGAAGTGTTGGGTTTCCTTGTTTAGCGATCCCCTCAAATACACATTGAAACTTCTTCTTTAGATTAGATTTGAGTTCACGTTGGCAAATCACAGCAAGCTCATCTGAATGAAGAACTAACACAGATTATATTAATATTAAGTCTGTTTTAAAGCCTACAGTATTGTAAGGATGTTTTCTAAAGTTTACTCTCTTAACTGTTTTCATAATGCATTACAGACTGGTGTGACTGATTTATATCATTATTGATGGTATTATTAATGTTGAAAACTAGGCCAAAACATTGCCCCAGATAGGCCTACATCTTATTTCAGACAGCCTCCAGTAGCCTGGGCAACATGTAGGCAAGATGTAAGCTGAATGATTTAGCAGCTTGCTTAGTTCAAATTGACAGATTCATTTATTTAACATGAACAGCAAGGCGATGTTGAGGTAGGAAGTGCTTCTGTTACCAAGTAACCTGCTGGAATAGGCTACTGAGAATGGGGTCGTTATTTCAATCAATGAATCAAATATTAATAATATGATAATGAACTGATTAGGACAATGCTTGTCAACAACAGCCAGGTAATATTTTTTTAAATCTGTTGCCCCTGCTGCTACTTGATGAGGTCACTAGGTGTAGTATTAAGGCTGCTACAATATCATTGAGTTACACAGCTACTTTAGCTGTACTTTAGCTACAGCTTTTAAATGTTCTAAAACAGCATTCAACATGAGGCAGACAGCTCTTACTTTTCTCCAGTGTGTCAGCAAGCTCCTTCTGGTTCATTTTCCTCAGGACGAGCAGTGTGATCTTCAGAGCCCCCTCTCTGGCACTGCTCTCCTGCTTCTCATCTTCAGCATCCACCACTTCCTTATCCTGCTTCTGACTCTCAAAGCCTTCTGGGAGTTCTGGACTAAGAATCCTCTTGAACCTCTTCAGCTCGTTCTTCACAAATGTCATAATATTCTCTTCAAGCAACTGAAATAAATCAAGTAAATAAGTTAAGCAAGAGACTAAATGCTTTCAAATTAACACATGAATGAATGATTGACAGATCAACTTTACTTGAGGTAAACAAAAACAAATGTACATAACAGGACCACATACACTGAATATGGAGGCCAGGTCTGTTTGATGACTCTGGGAAGACTGACCACTGAGAATATCTGACTCTGATCTCTCCTGTTGGTTTCTGTGGACAAAACATCAGATTACATTTCCTCATCCAGGGAGTACACACACACACACACACACACACACACACACACACACACACACACACACACACACACACACACACACACACACACACACACACACACACACACACACACACACAGGGAGGGAATGTAGTGTTTGTTTAATATTGTTTCAGGACTATGAAAATGGAAAAAAGGGTTAGCCTATGGATTATGAAAACAACAAAAAGAAATGGGAAAATGGGAGAGGAGAAATGACTAGAGACAGTGTTGTTTAACTCACTGAACATGACCCATGAGTTCTTCTTACCTTTGTTCAGTAGAAAAGTCTCCCTCTCTAAACGCTATAGGAAGATTCATAGACCGGTCACTATTCATGGACACACAGCTGGGTACAGGGGAGGCTGGTCTCTCCTGCTTGATTGGACTTCAACACAACAGAGACAAACATTACGTCTCTCATCTACTCTGAGCTCAGATGGGGAAACAAGAGTTTCATTCCAAAACGCTATATATCCATTTTCAGAAATGTTGGTCAATTTGCTTTTATTGTTTAAAGAAATTCTGAAAGAGATTGGTGTGTTTTTTCACTATCTAATCATGGCATGGCATGATTTTGTTTAAAATCTATCACTTGATGGTTTCATTTCAGAGAGACAAATAATCATGTTTTTTTGCACAATGCTATATCTGCCTCACTCTCAGAGAAATAATTAGTACTGCTAGGTTTACACAGTAATAATATATACCTGCCTCACTCTCAGAGAAATAAGTAGTACTGCTAGGTTTTACACAGTAATAATATATCTGCCTCACTCTCAGAGAAATAAGTGCCTCACTCTCAGAGAAATAAGTAGTACTGCTAAGTTTTACATAGTGAAATGTGACCGATCAGCTCAATTTTATGTAGCAAAATTTGAAATTTGTGTTTTTTACATTGGATAAAAGTAGAGACTCAGCTAGAAAAAGGTATATCATACACCACAGTTGAGGAACAATGGGAAAGTAATTCTGCTTTGAAAGATGATAAACTTGTAACCTCTCTTTGAGAAAATGGCCTTTGAAAGTTTTGGTACACCTACTGAAGAGCTCTTCTTTATCTACAGTGGTGTTACTTTGGCAGATAATGTCACCCATCTAAATAAATAGATATATATATATATATATATATATATATATATATATATATATATATATATATATATATATATATATATAGTTAACTAAATGTATGGTGTTTTTGGTTTATGTCAGTTTCATTGTTTGTTATGCTATAAATGGTTATGTTATGGTTGTAAGTGGTAGAATGAACTAGAAAATGTCATATTTTTAAATTCTGAGTAATTACTACTTTAGTATGGATATACACTTTATTCAGTACTACTGCAGTTACTAAATAATTCCAATAGATGGAAGCGTAAGACCACAAATGAAATTTCAGAAGATCAGTTTAGTTTTCTCCCTGGATACACCACCACTCCCCCTCACAGGAAAACTCCTGCACACGCTTTTTACTGTCCTTTTCCACACTGTTAACGCAAGATGAATGACTGAAAAAGAATTTAACAGATTACTGTGAAGTAATATAATAATCTTGAAAAAGAGGACAGTTACATGCGTTTTGTTTAGATCGTACACTTTTTTCTGACCAGAAAATGTTTAATGCTTGATGGCTATGTGCCAGCCATCTCGTCTTCGACTGTGGGTCACAACAACGTGTACTCAGGTGAACAGTGTGCGCGCTCATCAAGTAGCCGTAACCTTGTTAATAATAAGTTACCTGAGGTAAACCTACAGGGTTAACGCTCACCAAGTAGCCGTAACCTTGGTAATAATAAGTTACCTGAGGTAAACCTACAGGGTTAACGCTCACCAAGTAGCCGTAACCTTGGTAATAATAAGTTACCTGAGGTAAACCTACAGGGTTAACGCTCACCAAGTAGCCGTAACCTTGGTAATAATAAGTTACCTGAGGTAAACCTACAGGGTTAACGCTCACCAAGTATCCGTAACCTTGGTAATAATAAGTTACCTGAGGTAAACCTACAGGGTTAACGCTCACCAAGTAGCCCTAACCTTGTTAATAATAAGTTACCTGAGGTAAACCTACAGGGTTAGCGCTCACCAAGTAGCAGTAACCTTGTTAATAATAAGTTACCTGAGGTAAACCTACAGGGTTAACGCAGGCAGGTCTCATTGATAACAATAGTGAAGCTGGCATTGTGACGCAGAACAATGGGCTGGGAATAGAACGTTCTGAAGGCGAGTCGGTGTCACGGAGCTCAATAGAACTAATAGGAGCTGGTAGGGTGAAAAATGACCAAACATAAGAGATTGAGGCGCCCCGAAAATAATATTCAAAAAGTTCAGTCCTTGGACACAGCGGGGTTAATCACTAAAGTTACCGTTTATCTAGTGAAGAGAGGAGAACCGGACAGAGGGAGCGTAGGAAGCCAGCATCCGTCAACGAGAGAGGGAGAAGCCCTCCACGGTATTTAACAGGTGGAAGAAACAACCCGGGAGCTCCATCGGTCCACAAGAAATGCAGGCAGCCGGTGATGATGTAGTGGTAGCTAGGATAACTAGGATGCTGCTGGTAGAGTAGCTAGCTTAGCTAGCTGTACCGACTAGCTTGGCTAACTAGCAGGTCGTTCGTCTGTCCCTCGAGGATGATGACGAATCCGGTGAACCACAAGATGAAACAAGGATAGTGAGTGAAAAGGATCTGGCTACACTCATACTGTCCCTGACCAAAAAGCAAATTGAACAATAAACTTCGGTGTCTCAACACTGTAACGAACTCCGTCGTTATTCCCCAACATCACCTCAGTCCACTTTGCGCGTAACTGGACAATATGCTTGGCGCCAAACCGTACTTGGACGCGGGCAGTTCTGTACGTGGACGCGGACAGTTCTGTACGGGGACGCGGACAGTTCCAGAACGCGGACATGAGCAGAGCAACACAATAAACTAAACCAAGTCTTTACAGTGGCTTACATTAGTAATATTATTTTATTTATTTTTTATATGTAAAACAAACATTCAAAGTTTTTTTTATAATAATATTTTGAGATCTGGGCCCATATCCACAAAGTATCTCAGAGTAGAAAATTGGTCGTATAAGTGCTGAGAATTAAGACATTTTACTCTTATGGGTATAAATGAATGCATAGCATTTTGTCTTCGGTTTGGCATATTAACTCATGCTTATTTCTGAAGATAAACTCAGGTTTTCGCCCAGCGGCTAAGGAGTTGGAGCTGTGGCAGGAGTTGGACCTATGGCAGAAAGGTGGCAGTGTCACGCCCTGGCTCTGGGGACGCTGTTATGTTGAGCCAGGGTGTGTAGATCAATGTGTTTTGTGTCTATGGGTGCTATTTCTATGTTGGCCAGAGTGGCTCCCAATCAGAGGCAACGAGTGTCAGGTGTTGCTGGCTGTCTCTGATTGGGAGCCATATTTATACAGTCGGTTTTTCATTCGTGTTTGTGGGATTTTGTTTCTAGTCTGTTTATGGTAGACCGTGAACTGTCACGTATCGTTTGTTGTTTTGATCGTGTCTCGTAATAAAGAGTATGTTTGCCTGCAACGCTGCGCCTTGGTCCTCATCTGTTCTAGACGATCGTGACAGGCAGGTTCGAATCACGGGCCGGGCGCTGGAAAAAACGGGCGGGCTTGATCAGACCACTGGAGGGCTGCTGGGTTCACATCCTCAAAACATTCACCTTTCGTTGATCAGAACTCTAGAGGGTCTTCTTCACTGAACCCCAAAATATATCTAACTTTTAGTGGTTCCATATATTAAGGAAGTGATAGAAGCCTTTTTGGTTCTATAAGGAACCTTCTTTTCTAAGTGTATAATAAACACATTTTTCTTTTGATTATTTAATTACCTACATCATGTTATTTCAAGTTATCCCTTTGGAGCGCAACATCACGTTGTTAAAAAATAATCCTAAATTGGCCATGGCTATAAATTGGGCAATTGAAGGCATCTAGGGCGAAATATGTGTTCGATGAAAATGAACATTGTATGCAAAGTTGTAGGCAACATTATTGACAAGGGACCCTGATGCCTACAATACCAAAGCTATTTAGAGTTGTTAAACGGGTGTGAAGAGTGTGTTGGTATAATGGTAATATTGTCAAAATTCTGCTTGTAACAACCATCAGAATTGGTTAAAAAAAAAATGCATTCCATTATATTAGGCAATAATGAAGAGTAGGCAAAGTGGTTGTGTCGTATTCAAATTCTATCAAATGTCTTCCATTGCAACGAGTCCAGTCAGGGTGCTGCAGAACCCCTGCAGTACCTCCACTGACCCCGGATTGAGAACTCCTGATTTAGCAGATGCTCTTATCCAGAGCGATTTACAGTAAGTGCATTCATCTTAAAATAGCTATTTATTTTGTAAATAAAATTAATACATTCTTCATAAAATTGTCATCTCACCTCTTAGCTTTGGTGTCATGTTCCCCAGAGAGACTCATTTTAGAGGCAGGGCCCCCCTCTTCTCTCTCCCCAGAGAGACTCATTTTAGACCACTGACCCCTAAACAGAGATGCAGCATGTTGGTTGTGGTGAACACAGTGACAACTCATTCTAGAATGTCCATTGTTCTCTTTTACTCATGATCTCTTAGAAATAAAACATTTACTAACATACATATCGAAACAGTCAGGCTATTTAATGCAATCACATGAACATCAGGTTGTGACATCTCTTCTCCATGGTAACTGTCAATAATAATAATAAGTCACTGTTTGTTAAGGTAGTTATAGACAGTGCAGCAACACAAGGCCATGTCTCACACGTATTTGTATTCATTAAAAGTCGGCCATTTGTTGTCTTTGAATCTGAGAATGTAGACAGAAGGGCTAAAACGGGCATGATTGATCTGAGGGGAAATCATTGATACATTCAGAAAGTTTTTTTGCAACAAGTAATAGATTATGTTATGTAAAGTAGGCTAGGTTATAATGTAAACTCAGCAAAAAAAGAAACATCCCTTTTTCAGGACCCTGTCTTTCAAAGATCATTCGTAAAAATCCAAATAACTTCACAGATCTTCATTGTAAAGGGTTTAAACACTGTTTCCCATGCTTGTTCAATGAACCATAAATAATTAATGAACATGCACCTGTGGAACGGTCGTTAAGACACTAACAGCTTACAGACGGTAGGCAATTAAGGTCACTGTTATGAAAACTTAGGACACTAAAGAGGCCTTTCAACTGACTCTGAAAAACACCAAAAGAAAGATGCCCAGGGTCCCTGCTCATCTGCGTGAACGTGCCTTAGGCATGCTGCAAGTAGGCATGAGGACTGCAGATGTGGCCAAGGCAATAAATTGTAATGTCCATACTGTGAGACGACTAAAACAGTGCTACAGGGAGACAGGACGGACAGCTAATCATCCTCGCAGTGGCGTGTAACAACACCTGCACAGGATCGGTACAACAACAACTGCCCGAGTTACAACAGGAACGCACAATCCCTCCATTGGTGCTCAGACTGTCTGCAATAGGCTGAGAGAGGCTGGACTGAGGGCTTGTAGGCCTGTTGTAAGGCAGGTCCTCACCAGACATCACCGGCAACAACGTCACATTTGGGCACAAACCCACCGTCGCTGGACCAGACAGGACTGGCAAAAAGTGCTCTTTACTGACGAATCGCGGTTTTGTCTCACAAGGGGTGATGGTCGGATTCGCGTTTATCGTAGAAGGAATGAGCGTTACACCAAGGCCTTTACTCTGGATCGGGATCGATTTGGAGGTGGAGGGTCCGTCATGGTCTGGGGCGGTGTGTCACAGCATCATTGGACTGAGCTTGTTGTCATTGCAGGCAATCTCAACGCTGTGCGTTACAGGGAAGACATACTCCTCCCTCATGTGGTACCCTTCCTGCAGGCTCATCCTGACATTACCCTCCAGCATGACAATGCCACCAGCCATACTGCTCGTTCTGTACGTGATTTCCTGCAAGACAGGAATGTCAGTGTTCTGCCATGGCCAGCGGAGAGCCCGGATCTCAATCCCATTGAGCACATCTGGGACCTGTTGGATCGGAGGGTGAGGGCTAGGGCCATTCCCCCAGAAATGTCTGGGAACTTGCAGGTGCCTTGGTGGAAGCATAGGATAACATTACACAGCAAGAACTGGCAAATCTGGTGCAGTCCATGAGGAGGAGATGCACTGCAGTACTTAATGCAGCTGGTGGCAACACCAGATACTGACTGTTACTTTTGATTTTGACTCCCCCCTTTGTTCAGGGACACATTATTCAATTTCTGTTAGTCACATGTCTGTGGAACTTGTTCAGTTTATGTCTCAGTTGTTGAATCTTGTTATGTTCATTCAAATATTTAAATATTTAGGGTACCAGGTAGTTGAGGTAATAACTAGACTATATACAAGGAGTACCAGTACTGAGTCAATGTCAAATCAAATCAAATCAAATTTTATTGGTCACATGCGCCGAATACAACAGGTGCAGACATTACAGTGAAATGCTTACTTACAGCCCTTAACCAACAGTGCATTTATTTTAAACAAAAAAGTAAGAATAAAACAACAACAAAAAAAACAAAAAAAGTGTTGAGAAAAAAAGAGCAGAAGTAAAATAAAGTGACAGTAGGGAGGCTATATATACAGGGGGGGTACCGTTGCAGAGTCAATGTGCGGGGGGCACCGGCTAGTTGAGGTAGTTGAGGTAATATGTACATGTGGGTAGAGTTAAAGTGACTATGCATAAATACTTAACAGAGTAGCAGCAGCGTAAAAGGATGGGGTGGGGGGGCAGTGCAAATAGTCCGGGTAGCCATGATTAGCTGTTCAGGAGTCTTATGGCTTGGGGGTAGAAGCTGTTGAGAAGTCTTTTGGACCTAGACTTGGCACTCCGGTACCGCTTGCCGTGCGGTAGCAGAGAGAACAGTCTATGACTAGGGTGGCTGGAGTCTTTGACAATTTTGAGGGCCTTCCTCTGACACCGCCTGGTATAGAGGTCCTGGATGGCAGGAAGCTTTGCCCCATTGATGTACTGGGCCGTACGCACTACCCTCTGTAGTGCCTTGCGGTCGGAGGCCAAGCAGTTGCCATACCAGGCGGTGATGCAACCAGTCAGGATGCTCTCGATGGCGCAGCTGTAGAATTTTTTTGAGGATCTGAGGACCCATGCCAAATCTTTTTAGTCTCCTGAGGGGGAATAGGCTTTGTCGTGCCCTCTTCACGACTGTCTTGGTGTGTTTGGACCATGATAGTTCGTTGGTGATGTGGACACCAAGGAACTTGAAGCTCTCAACCTGTTCCACTACAGCCCCGTCGATGAGAATGGGGGGCGTGCTCAGTCCTCTTTTTTTTTCCTGTAGTCCACAATCATCTCCTTTGTCTTGGTCACGTTGAGGGAGAGGTTGTTGTCCTGGCACCACACGGCCAGATCTCTGACCTCCTCCCTATAGGCTGTCTCATCGTTGTCGGTGATCAGGCCTACCACTGTTGTGTCGTCGGCAAACTTAATGATGGTGTTGGAGTCGTGCCTGGCCATGCAGTCATGGGTGAACAGAGAGTACAGGAGGGGACTGAGCACGCACCCCTGAGGCCCCCGTGTTGAGGATCAGTGTGGCAGATGTGTTGTTACCTACCCTTACCACCTGGGGGCGGCCCGTCAGGAAGTCCAGGATCCAGTTGCAGAGGGAGGTGTTTAGTCCCAGGATCCTTAGCTTAGTGATGAGCTTAGAGGGCACTATGGCGTTGAATGCTGAGCTGTAGTCAATGAATAGCATTGTCACGTAGGTGTTCCTCTTGTCCAGGTGGGAAAGGGCAGTGTGGAGTGCGATAGAGATTGCATCATCTGTGGATCTGTTGGGGCGGTATGCAAATTGGAGTGGGTCTAGGGTTTCTGGGATAATGCTGTTGATGTGAGCCATGACCAGTCTTTCAAAGCACTTCATGGCTACAGACGTCAGTGCTACGGGTCGGTAGTCATTTAGGCAGGTTATCTTAGAGTCCTTGGGCACGGGGACTATGGTGGTCTGCTTGAAACATGTTGGTATTACAGACTCAGTCAGGGACATGTTGAAAATGTCAGTGAAGACACTTGCCAGTTGGTCAGCACATGCTCGGAGTATGCGTCCTGGTAATCCGTCTGGCCCTGCGGCCTTGTGAATGTTGACCTGCTTAAAAGTCTTACTCACATCGGCTACGGAGAGCGTGATCACATAGTCATCCGGAACAGCTGGTGCTCTCATGCATGCTTCAGTGTTGCTTGCCTCGAAGCGAGCATTGAAGTGGTTTAGCTCGTCTGGTAGGCTTGTGTCACTGGGCAGCTCGCGGCTGTGCTTCCCTTTGTAGTCTGTAATAGTTTTCAAGCCCTGCCACATCCGACGAGCGTCAGAGCCAGTGTAGTATGATTCAATCTTAGACCTGTATTGACTCTTTGCCTGTTTGATGGTTCGTCGGAGGTCATAGCGGGATTTCTTATAAGCGTCCGGGTTAGTGTCCCGTTCCTTGAAAGCGGCAGCTCTACCCTTTAGCTCAGTGCGGATGTTTCCTGTAATCCATGGCTTCTGGTTGGGGTATGTACGTACGGTCACTGTGGGGGACGACATCATCGATGCACTTATTGATGAAGCCAGTGACTGATGTGGTGTACTCCTCAATGCTGTCTGAAGAATCCCCGGAACATGTTCCAGTCTGTGCTAGCAAAACAGTCCTGTAGCTTAGCATCTGCGTCATCTGACCACTTTTTTATTAACCGAGTCACTGGTGCTTCCTGCTTTAGTTTTTGCTTATAAGCAGGAATCAGGAGGATAGAGTTATGGTCAGATTTGCCAAATGGAGGGCGAGGGAGAGCTTTGTATGCGTCTCTGTGTGTGGAGTAAAGGTGGTCTAGAGATTTTTTCCCTCTGGTTGCACATTTAACATGCTGGTAGAAATTAGGTAGAACGGATTTAAGTTTCCCTGCATTAAAGTCGCCGGCCACTAGGAGCGCTGCATCTGGAAGAGTGTTTTCCTGTTGATTAATGGCCTTGTACAACTCATTCAGTGCAATCTTAATGCCAGCATTGGTTTGTGGTGGTAAATAGACAGCTATGAAAAATATAGATGAAAACTCTCTTGGTAAATAGTGTGGTCTACAGCTTATCATAAGATACTCTACCTCAGGCGAGCAAAACCTCGAGACTTCCTTAGTATTTGATTTTGTGCACCAGCTGTTGTTTACAAATATACACAGACCGCCACCCCTTGTCTTACCGGAGTTCGCCGTTCTGTCCTGCCGATGTAGCGTATAGCCTGCTAGCTGAATGTTATCATTGTTGTCGTTCAGCCACGACTCCGTGAAACATAAGATATTACAGTTTTTAATGTCCCGTTGGTAGGATAACCGTAATCTTAAATCGTCCATTTTATTTTCAAAAGATTGAACATTGGCTAATAGGATTGATGGAAGAGGCAGTTTACTCGCTCGCCGTCGGATCCTTACAAGGCACCCTGATCTGCGTCCGCGATATCTCCGTCTCTTCCTCACGCGAATGACGGGGATTTGGGCCTTGTCGGGTGTCTGTATGATATCCTTCGCGGCCGCCTCGTTGAAGAAAAAATCTTCGTCCAATACGAGGTGAGTAATCGCTGTCCTGATATCCAGAAGCTCTTTTTGGTTATAAGAGACGATGGCAGAAACATTATGTACAAAATAAATTACAAATAACGCGGAAAAACACACATAATAGTACAATTGGTTAGAGGGCTGTAAAACTGCAGCCATCTTCTCCGGCGCTGTTGTTTGACTACTAGACTATATAAAGGAGTACCAGTACTGAGTCAATGTGCAGGGGTACCAGGTAGTTGAGGTAATAACTAGACTATATACAAGGAGTACCAGTACTGAGTCAATGTGCAGGGGTACCAGGTAGTTAAGGTAATAACTAGACTATATACAAGGAGTACCAGTACTGAGTCAACGTGCAGGGGTACCAGGTAGTTGAGGTAATAACTAGACTATATACAAGGAGTACCAGTACTGAGTCAATGTCCAGGGGTACCAGGTAGTTGAGGTAATAACTAGACTATATACAAGGAGTACCAGTACTGAGTCAATGTGCAGGGGTACCAGGTAGTTGAGGTAATAACTAGACTATATACAAGGAGTACCAGTACTGAGTCAATGTGCAGGGGTACCAGGTAGTTGAGGTAATAACTAGACTATATACAAGGAGTACCAGTACTGAGTCAATGTGCAGGGGTACCAGGTAGTTGAGGTAATAACTAGACTATATACAAGGAGTACCAGTACTGAGTCAATGTCCAGGGGTACCAGGTAGTTGAGGTAATAACTAGACTATATACAAGGAGTACCAGTACTGAGTCAATGTGCAGGGGTACCAGGTAGTTGAGGTAATAACTAGACTATATACAAGGAGTACCAGTACTGAGTCAATGTGCAGGGGTACCAGGTAGTTGAGGTAATAACTAGACTATATACAAGGAGTACCAGTACTGAGTCAATGTGCAGGGGTACCAGGTAGTTGAGGTAATAACTAGACTATATACAAGGAGTACCAGTACTGAGTCAATGTGCAGGGGTACCAGGTAGTTGAGGTAATAACTAAACTATATACAAGGAGTACCAGTACTGAGTCAATGTACAGGGGTACCAGGTAGTTGAGGTAATAACTAGACTATATACAAGGAGTACCAGTACTGAGTCAATGTCCAGGGGTACCAGGTAGTTGAGGTAATATGTACATGTAGGTAGGGGTAAAAGTGACTAGGAAATCAGGATAGAGATTACATCTCCTCATCCAGGGAGTGCACACACACACACACACACACACACACACACACACACACACAGGGAATGTTGTGTTAGTTTAATATTGTTTCAGGACTATGAAAATGGAAAAAAGGTTTAGCCTATGGATTATGAAAACAACAAAACGAAATGGTAAAATGGGAGAGGAGAAATGACTAGAGACAGTGTTGTTTAACTCACTGACCATGACCCATGAGTTCTTCTTACCTTTGTTCACTAGAAAAGTCTCCCTCTCTGAACTGTATAGGACGATACATAGACCGGTCACTCTTCATGGACACACAGCTGGGTCCAGGGGAGGCTGGTCTCTCCTGCTTGATTGGGCTTCAACACAACAGAGACAAACATTACATCTCTCATCTACTTGGTACACCTACTGGAGAGCTCTTCTTTATCTACAGTGGTGTTACTTTGGCAGATAATGTCACCCATCTAAATAAATAGTATATATATAAATAAATAAAATATATATATATATATATATATATATATATATATATATATATATATATATATATATATATATAGTTAACTAAATGTATGGTGTTTTTGGTTTATGTCAGTTTCATTGTTTGTCATGCTATAAATGGTTATTTTATGGTTGTAAGTGGTACAATGAGATAGAAAATGTCATATTTTGTAATTCTGAGCAATTACTACTTTGGTAAGGATATACACTTTATTCAGTACTACTGCAGTTACTAAATAATTCCAATAGATGGCATCATAAGACCATGAATGACATTTCAGAAGGTTAGTTTAGTTTTCTCCCTGGATACACCACCACTCCCCCTCACAGGAAAACTCCTGCACACGCTTTTTACTGTCCCTTTCCACACTGCTAACGCAAGAGGAACGACTGAAAAAGCATTTAACAGATTACTGTGAAGTAATATAATGATGATTCATGTTTATTATTACCTGTTTTTATGCTCATGTTTTGAAATTATACTTCATTACTATAACGATGATCAATAAGCCTGAACATTAAGTTAGTCACCTCTCGTCGAGGAAAAACGTATTTTCCTAGTACATTCATTGTCAGATTCATCAACCAGCAGCGAGCACTCTGCCTTCTAGCACAAGCGACGGGCATGTTGAGGTACATTTGCTAACCGGGAGGGTTGCATGATGTAATTTATTGGCGGGCTGGAAGACGCACTCTTGTCTTATCTATTCCGAGGTTGTTTAATCGATATATTAGTTATTTTTAAATGCATGTATATTAGGGTTGAGGTTGGAGCATCTGACTAGTGATTATTTACCAGGGGTTCAACACCTGCTATAGTCACTATTTAATTGCTCTTCCAAAAGCAACACAGGCCTAATACGAGATATATAGCTAACTAAAGTAATGAGTGACCATCTTAGAAAATCATGGGACATATAGTATTTGGTTGCATGCTATTTTATGTCAATCATATTGCTGCTTGTAGCCTATAACTGATGCTTCGTGGTCTTATGCTGCCATCTATTGGAAATATTTAGCCAATCAAAGTGATTAATTCACGTACAGACATTGGTGAGGCAGCTGAGAATAAAGTGTATTTTTCTTGTTAATTCCTTAGATCAGTCTCAAACCTGCCCCACCTATCCCATGGCAATTGCTGGACTTTCATACAGAGGTTACTAGGTCACCCAGTTCAAGCCACATTTGAAAAATAAAACAAAAGTGTCTTATTTATCAAGTGTTCTGTCTTGCAATAATAAATATCATAAAATAACTAATAACAAAAAAATAGCAAAATGTTTGACAGGTTTTGATTAACAAAAAATGTAAAATGCTATTTAGTACTATAATTGTATTTACTAAGATAATATTATTACTAAAATAGTTTCTAAAAGTGTTCTAGGCTACACTACCCTAGAATTAGGGTTAAGGTTAAGGCTAAAATAGAATTAGGGTTAAGGGTTAAGGTTAAAATACGTTATACCTAGGGTTAGAGTTTCTGTATTGCACTTTGTGACATCTGCTGGTGTAAAAAGGGCTTTATAAATACTTTTGATTGATTGATTGTTAGGTTTACTGTTTTTAAGGCTAAAAACTGCATGGGTTTATAGCTCTCTTGCTCCTCCCTGTGGCCGTATGTGGGTACTACATAACTCATTCATGACACTTGCTAGGCTCATAATCTGAGGTAGGAACTGTGTCAGATCTACAAATCCATTAGCTAGACCACCCAATTAGACAACAATCACCCCATTATACCCATTTGGTTTGCAACTCAGTGAACCTGCGCAGCCTTCGCTCAATTTGATGCCTGAACAAAGGTTTCGATACATATCAAATTACCCAGCAGCCATTTAGAAACAACAAATCGTCAAAGAAAAATGGTTATTTCTTAATTTAAAAATGTATTCTGGCTGTTTAAATCGGCCACATCTTGAAAAAGAGGACAGGGACATGCGTTTTGTTTAGGTTGTACACCCTTTTCTGAAAACAAATATGGTTAACCATGACCAGAAACGGTTTAACGTTTGATGGATATCCGCCAGCCATCGCTTACATGTTCGGTGAACACAACGTGTACTCAGGGGAGCAGTAACCCTCTCACAGAGTATCAATAACCTTGATAATAATAAGTTACTTGAGGTAAGCCTACAGTGTTAACTATATACATGCTGTCCTTAATCAAAAAGCAAATTGAA
Source organism: Coregonus clupeaformis (assembly GCF_020615455.1). NCBI lineage: Eukaryota > Metazoa > Chordata > Actinopteri > Salmoniformes > Salmonidae > Coregonus > Coregonus clupeaformis. Next base: position 36,320 of record NW_025536813.1, read on the forward strand.
CAATAAACTCCGGCATCTCAACACTGAAACGAACTCTGTCGTTATTCCCCAAGATCACTTCAGCCCACTCTGCTCCTAACTGGACAATATCCTGGCGCCACACCGGACGTTGTGGACGACACCAGAACACAGTTCTGTACGGGGACGCGGGCAATTCCAGAACGCGGACATGAGCAGAGCAACACAATAAACCAAACCCAGTCTTTACAGTGGCTTACATTAGTAATATTATTTTATTTATTTTTTATATGTAAAACAAACATTCAAAGTTTTGAGATCTGGGCCCATATCCACAAAGTCTCAGAGTAAAAAATTGGTCTTGATGAGAATACATTTTACTCTTATGGGTATAAATTAAAGCTATGCATGAAGTCTCTAGTCCCACCTAGTCGGCAGATATTTAGGACACCTGATGAGCTGTCCTAACCAGTTAAGAGTTAACAACAGGTGTCTTGATAATATTATAGAATAATGCAGTGAGTCAGTGGTTCCTGCACCACATGTAATTGCTTTGGAGTAGTTCAAAATAATATTTTTATATTTCTATATGATCAATCCATAAATAATATAGACCTACATGCAACAATATGTCTTGTGCTTTTGGCAATGATTTCTGTATAATAATGATGTATAAGTGATACCATGTATGTCTGCATAGCATGTTGTCTTCATTTTGGCAGATCAACTCATGCTTATTTCTGAAGAGTAACTCAGGTTTTCGCCCAGCGGCTAAGGAGTTGGAGCTGTGGCAGGAGATGGACCTATGGCAGAAAGGTGGCTGGTTCGAATCCCGGGCCGGGCGCTGGAAAAACAGGCGGGCTTGATCTGATCACTGGAGGGCTGCTGGGTTCACATCCTCAAAACATTCACCTTTTGTTGATCAGAACTCTAGAGGTTCTTCTTCACTAAACCCAAAAATATATCTAACTTTTAGTGGTTCCATATATTAAGGAAGTGATAGAAGCCTTTTTGGTTCTATAAGGAACCTTCTTTTCTAAGTGTATAATAAACACGTTTTTCTTTTGATTATTTAATTACCTACATCATGTTTTTTCAAGTTATCCCTTTGGAGCGCAACATCACGTTGTTAAAAAATACTTCTAATTTGGGCATGGCTATAAAATGGCCAATTGAAGGCATCTAGGGCGAAATATGTGTTAGATGAAAATGAACATTGTATGCAACGTTGTAGGCAACATTATTGACAAGGGACCCTGATGCCTACGATGCCAAAGCTATTTAGAGTTGTTAAACGGGTGTGAAGAGTGTGTTGGTATAACGGTAATATTGTCAAAATTCTGCTTGTAACAACTATCAGAATTGGTTAAAAAAATATGCTTCCATTATATTAGGCAATAATGAAGAGTAGGCAAAGTGGTCGTGTCGTATTAAAATTCTATCAAATGTCTTCCATTGCAACGAGTCCAGTCAGGGTGCTGCAGAACCCCTGCAGTACCTCCACTGACCCCGGATTGAGAACTCCTGATTTAGCAGATGCTCTTATCCAGAGCGATTTACGATAGCTCTTGAGATAGCTATATATTTTAGAAATAAACTTAACAAATTCTTCATAAAATTGTTATCTCACCTCTTAGCTTTGGTGTCATGTTCCCCAGAGAGACGCATTTTAGAGGCAGGGCCCCCCTCCTCTCTCTCTCCAGAGAGACTCATTTTAGAGGCAGGGACCCCCTCCTCTCTCTCCCCAGAGAGACTCATTTTAGACCACTGACCCCTAAACAGAGATGCAGCATGTTGGTTGTGGTGAACACAGTGACAACTAATTATAGAATGTCCATTGTTCTCTTTTACTCATGATCTCTTAGAAATAAAACATTTACTAACAGACATATCGAAACAGTCAGGCTATTTAATGCAATCACATGAACATCTGGTTGTGACATCTCTTCTCCATGGTAACTGTCAATAATAATAATGAGTCACTGTTTGTTAAGGTAGTTATAGACAGTGCAGCAACACAAGGCCATGTCTCACACTTATTTGTATTCATTAAAAGTCGGCCATTTGTTGTCTTTCAATCTGAGAATGTAGACAGAAGGGCTAAAACGGGCATGATTGATCTGAGGGGAAATCATTGATACATTCAGAAAGTATTTTTGCAACAAGTAGGAGATTTATATTATGTAAAGTAGGCTAGGTTATAATATATAATAGCGGTTTGTTAGTGATATGCAGATGGATGTCTATACCTCAGCTATAGCCTACATATCCTAGATGACCAGCCTAAACCTGTTCAGATCAGTTCCCATAACGTTATAACAGTAACAGTAGCAGGAGCCTAGTCCTGATACAGATTGAGGTCTATACCTCAGCTATAGCCTACATATCCTAGATGACCAGCCTAAACCTGTTCAGATCAGTTCCCATAACGTTACAGGCCTACCAGTAGCAGGACAGAGCATGTACACTATATATATAAAAGTATGTGGACACCCCTTCAAATGAGTGGATTCGGCTATTTCAGTCACACTCGTTGCTGACAGGTGTATGAAATCGAGCACACAGCCATGCAATCTCCATAGACAAACATTGGCAGTAGAATGGCCTTACTGAAGAGCTCAGTGACTTTCAACGTGGCACCGTCATAGGATGCCACCTTTCCAACAAGTCATATTTCTGCCCTGCTAGAGCTGCCCCGGTCAACACTAAGTGCTGTTATTGTGAAGTGGAAACATCTAGGAGCAACAACTGCTCAACCGTGAAGTGGTAGGCCACACAAGCTCACAGAAATATTAACATCATTAAATGAACTGCATTGCCATGAACAGATCTGTGACTTTATGGTCATTTAAATGGGGTTGAATATCCATCCCATCAGATTGTGTAAAGGATTTTATGAGTTCTGAAAAATACTGACTTGGAAGCATCTCTCTGACCTCACCCTGCTGAAACACACCCAAGTAAAGACCACATAGCTACAGTTATATGCTTTTCTGTTTTTACCCACTTTTACAGCCAATGTGTGCACTGGCATCCATATGAATCAGTGGAAAATACAGACTAGTTAGCCATCTCCCAATAGATGGACCCCACGCAGAACTTTCAGCAATGCAGCATCTTCAGTAAGCGAGTATTCCAGACACTCTCTTCTTATGAACCAGTTGCTATTAAATGAAGGTTTTTGGACAGAAAACCTGCGGCTACGGTAGGATTCTAGGCTAATCTGGGCTGGCACCTCTGTTCCAAGATAGTCAGGAACAGTCGGAGGTGGAGGGGGCTGTGGAGCCATTATCCTGGCGGTGCTTGTGGAAGGGTGGGTAGGCTCTGCACACGGAGCTAACTGGAGCTCGGCAGCATCATCACTGTTGGGCTTGCCGGCGGCCTCGCTGGTTTGATGATGCTGCTGCTGCTCATCACTCTCCTTTGGCTTTGTTTGGCTACTTTTTGTACCATTGTCTGAAGAAGACTATTGTGGTGAAACGTCAGAGTACGTTTTTTGTTGTTGAAACTTTTAAATGAGCCACATGGATGCTAACTGGGGACTCAGCTAAAACTAGACAAATACACCTTTTTATTTTGGTATTTTGGGGACCAAATAAATGTATACCAACAGTGGACAATTCCCAGCAAAAGCATGGAGCTCCAACTCTCTAGTGGAGAATAGAGGGAGTATTCCCCTAGGAGAATCCAGAGTGGCTCACTGAAGAAAAACATATTGGAGAATAACAACAATCTCAATCTGAAGCTACAAAGAAAAAAGGGGAATTCCTCTGAAAATCAGGAACACCATTCTTCCTCCTGCCCCACCTATTGTCCCTGTATGAATATTAGTTGGCATCTAATTGGAGAACATACTGCTTTATAGATCCCAGCCTGACAAACAATTGTTTAGGCCTTACTTTGAGCACTTTGCACTGTGCCTCCATTGAGTCTCCATGTGTCAAGCAGTACAGAGAAACGCCCTCTAGATGACAGCAGAGGCCTGCTCTTGGATCTACCCTGTCTAACCACCAGTTTAGTGACCTTGTTCCATCAATATGTCCATACTACTTCACAACCGATTTAAGGTCTTGACCAGCAATGTCCCATTGGGCTCAACCAAGCCGAGAGTGAGGTTCTAGAAAGAGGACTGACTTTCATACCAACTCCTAAACAGGTGGACTGCAGGGAGCTCCGGAGGGATCTACACTTCCATCATAGAAGATTGAAGTTATTAGATCATTTTGATTATGAAACAGATTTTCCTCATATACTATTTCCAAACCCCTCACATTGGGAACCTCAGTTGGAGTCAGTGTCAGAAACTATACAGACTGTTATACGTAGGGATGTGGCTTCCTTTTCACAATTCAGAATCCGACCTGTATATCAGCTTAATCTTACAATACCTACTACCATACCCCGTTCAAAGGTAGTTAAATATTTTGTCTTGCCTATTCACCATCTGAATGGCACATATACACAATCCATGTCTCAATTGTCTCAAGGCTTAAAAATCCTTCATTAACCTCTCTCCTCCCCTTCATCTACACTGATTGAAGTTGATTTAACAAGTTACATAAATAAGAGATCATATCTTTCACCTGGATTCACCTTATCAATCTATGTCATGGAAAAAGCAGGTGTTCATAATGTTTTGTACACTCAGTGTATTAAAATATATGACATAAACAACTAATTATAAGCAGATGCTTTACAGTATATACTCAGATACACAAAATACATCTGGTTTCAGATCTAGAAGATTCTCCTCTTCAATAGTAATATTATAAATTCTGACCAGTAACTTACCTGGGGTCAAAGGTCCCTGATTTATCACTAAAATGTATAGGACGATCCATAGAGAAGTCACTCTTCATGGACAGATGACTGGGTACTGGAAAGACTGATCTCCGAATTTGGTTGGAGATTCTGGAAAACATAATAAATCCCCATGAAACTACATTTTAAAATATATCAAAACAATATTTCAATAGATAAAATACATTACATGAAGCAATAAAATATATGCCATTACATAAAGCAAAAAGCATACACTGAGTATACAAAACATTAAGAACACCCTCCTAATATTGAGTTGCACCTCCCCTCTCTTTTGCCCTCAGAACAGCCTCAACTCGTCGGGGCATGGACTCTACAAGGTGTCGAAAGCGTCCCACAGGGATGCTGGCCCATGTTGACGCCAATGCGTCCCACAGTTGTGTCAAAATGGCTGGATGTCCTTTGGGTAGTGGACCATTCTTGATACACACAGGAAACTTTTGAGCGTGAAAAACCCAAAAGCGTTGCAGTTCTTGACAAAAAACTGTGTGCCTGGTACCTACTACCATACCCCGTTCAAAGGCACTTAAATATTTTGTCTTGCCTATTCACCATCTGAATGGCACATTTACACAATCCATGTCTCAATTGTCTCAAGGCTTAAAAATCCTTCATTAACCTCTCTCCTCCCCTTCATCTACACTGATTGAAGTTGATTTAACAACTTACATAAATACGAGATCATATCTTTCACCTGGATTCACCTCATCAATCTATGTCACGGAAAAAGCAGGTGTTCATAATGTTTTGTACACTCAGTGTATTAAAATATATGACATAAACAACTAATTATAAGCAGATGCTTTACAGTATATACTCAGATACACAAAATACATCTGGTTTCAGATCTAGAAGATTCTCCTCTTCAATAGTAATATGATACATTTTTACCTAGGGTCAAAGGTCCCTGGTCCATCACTAAAATGTATAGGACGATCCATAGAGAAGTGACTCTTCATGGACAGATGACTGGGTACTGGAGAGAATGATCTCCGAATTTGGTTGGAGATTCTGGAAAACATAATAAATCCCCATGAAACTACATTTTAAAATATATCAAAACTATATTTCAAGAGATAAAATACATTACATGAAGCAATAAAATATATGCCATTACATAAAGCAACAAACATACACTGAGTATACAAAACATTAAGAACACCCTCCTAATATTGAGTTGCACCTCCCCTCTCTTTTGCCCTCAGAACAGCCTCAACTCGTCGGGGCATGGACTCTACAAGGTGTCGAAAGCGTCCCAAAGGGATGCTGGCCCATGTTGACTCCAATTAGTCCCACAGTTGTGTCAAAATGGCTGGACATTTATTTTGGGTGGTGGACCATTCTTGAAGCACACAGGAAACTTTTGAGCGGGAAAAACCCAGCAGCGTTGCAGTTCTTGACAAAAACCTGTGTGCCTGGTACCTACTACCATACCCCGTTCAAAGGCACTTAAATCTTTTGTCTTGCCTATTCACCATCTGAATGGCACATTTACACAAACCATGTCTCAATTGTCTCAAGGCTTAAAAATCATTCATTAACCTCTCTCCTCCCCTTCATCTACACTGATTGAAGTTGATTTAACAACTTACATAAATACGAGATCATATCTTTCACCTGGATTCACCTCATCAATCTATGTCACGGAAAAAGCAGGTGTTCATAATGTTTTGTACACTCAGTGTATTAAAATATATGACATAAACAACTAATTATAAGCAGATGCTTTACAGTATATACTCAGATACACAAAATACATCTGGTTTCAGATCTAGAAGATTCTCCTCTTCAATAGTAATATCATAAATTCTGACCAGTAACTTACCTAGGGTCAAAGGTCACTGGTCCATCACTAAAATGTATAGGACGATCCATAGAGAAGTCACTCTTCATGGACAGATGACTGGGTACTGGAGAGACTGATCTCCGAATTTGGTTGGATTTTCTGGAAAACATAATAAATCCCCATGAAACTACATTTTAAAATATATCAAAACTATATTTCAAGAGATAAAATACATTACATGAAGCAATAAAATATATGCCATTACATAAAGCAACAAACATACACTGAGTATACAAAACATTAAGAACACCCTCCTAATAATGAGTTGCACCTCCCCTCTCTTTTGCCAACAGAACAGCCTCAACTCGTCGGGGCATGGACTCTACAAGGTGTCGAAAGCGTCCCACAGGGATGCTGGCCCATGTTGACTCCAATTAGTCCCACAGTTGTGTCAAAATGGCTGGACATTTATTTTGGGTGGTGGACCATTCTTGAAGCACACAGGAAACTTTTGAGCGGGAAAAACGCAGCAGCGTTGCAGTTCTTGACAAAAACCTGTGTGCCTGGTACCTACTACCATACCCCGTTCAAAGGCACTTAAATCTTTTGTCTTGCCTATTCACCATCTGAATGGCACATTTACACAAACCATGTCTCAATTGTCTCAAGGCTTAAAAATCCTTCATTAACCTCTCTCCTCCCCTTCATCTACACTGATTGAAGTTGATTTAACAACTTACATAAATAAGAGATCATATCTTTCACCTGGATTCACCTTGTCAATCTATGTCATGGAAAAAGCAGGTGTTCATAATGTTTTGTACACTCAGTGTATTAAAATATATGACATAAACAACTAATTATAAGCAGATGCTTTACAGTATATACTCAGATACACAAAATACATCTGGTTTCAGATCTAGAAGATTCTCCTCTTCAATAGTAATATGATACATTTTTACCTAGGGTCAAAGGTCCCTGGTCCATCACTAAAATGTATAGGACGATCCATAGAGAAGTCACTCTTCATGGACAGATGACTGGGTACTGGAGAGACTGATCTCCGAATTTGGTTGGAGATTCTGGAAAACATAATAAATCCCCATGAAACTACATTTTAAAATATATCAAAACTATATTTCAAGAGATAAAATACATTACATGAAGCAATAAAATATATGCCATTACATAAAGCAACAAACATACACTGAGTATACAAAACATTAAGAACACCCTCCTAATATTGAGTTGCACCTCCCCTCTCTTTTGCCCTCAGAACAGCCTCAACTCGTCGGGGCATGGACTCTACAAGGTGTCGAAAGCGTCCCACAGGGATGCTGGCCCATGTTGACTCCAATTAGTCCCACAGTTGTGTCAAAATGGCTGGACATTTATTTTGGGTGGTGGACCATTCTTGAAGCACACAGGAAACTTTTGAGCGGGAAAAACCCAGCAGCGTTGCAGTTCTTGACAAAAACCTGTGTGCCTGGTACCTACTACCATACTCCGTTCAAAGACACTTAAATATGTTGTCTTGCCCATTCACCCTCTGAATGGCACACATACACAATCCATGTCTCAATTGTCTCAAGGCTTAAAAATCCTTCATTAACCTCTCTCCTCCCCTTCATCTACACTGATTGAAGTTGATTTAACAAGTTACATAAATAAGAGATCATATCTTTCACCTGGATTCACCTTGTCAATCTATGTCATGGAAAAAGCAGGTGTTCATAATGTTTTGCACACTCAGTGTATTAAAATATATGACATAAACAACTAATTATAAGCAGATGCTTTACAGTATATACTCAGATACACAAAATACATCTGGTTTCAGATCTAGAAGATTCTCCTCTTCAATAGTAATATGATACATTTTTACCTAGGGTCAAAGGTCACTGGTCCATCACTAAAATGTATAGGACGATCCATAGAGAAGTCACTCTTCATGGACAGATGACTGGGTACTGGAGAGAATGATCTCCGAATTTGGTTGGAGATTCTGGAAAACATAATAAATCCCCATGAAACTACATTTTAAAATATATCAAAACTATATTTCAAAAGAAAAAATACATTACATGAAGCAATAAAATATATGCCATTACATAAAGCAAAAAACAAACACTGAGTATACAAAACATTAAGAACAGCCTCCTAATATTGAGTTGCTGCCCCCCCCCTCCCTTTTCGCCCTCAGAGCAGCATCAACTCGTCAAGGCATTGACTCTTCAAGGTGTCGAAAGCGTCCAACAGGGATGCTGGCCCATGTTGACTCCTATGATTCCCACAGTTGTGTCAAAATGGCTGGATGTCCTTTGGGTGGTGGACCTTTCTTGAGACACACAGGAAACTGTTTAGCGCGAAAAGCCCAGCAGCGTTGCAGTTCTTGATACAAATCGGTGCGCCTGGCACTGATTGAAATGGATTTAACAAGTGACATCAATAAGAGATCATATCTTCACCTGGATTCATCTGTCAATCTATGTCATGGAAAAAGCAGGTGTTCATAATGTTTTGTACACTCAGTGTACATAAAGCATTAAAATATATGCCATTACATAAAGCATTAAATTATGTGACATTACACATAGCATTTAAATATATGCCATTACATAAAGCAACAAACAAACAGTGTAAAAAACATTAAGAACACCCTCCTAATATTGAGCCTCCTGATTCACTTCCTCATCTCAGTTCCACTTTAATCCTTAAGAGTCTATTCATGCACATACTTTATAATATGTCCATATATAGTTATAATCTGTTCTAGGAACATCTACCCAAAATATTACACCTTCTTTATTACTTCACCAAACATACACTACATGATCAAAAGTATGTGGACACCTGCTGCTCCAACATCTCATTACACCCGCTGGTCCAACATCTCATTACACCTGCTGGTCCAACATCTCATTACACCTGCTGGTCCAACATCTCATTACACCTGCTGTTCCAACATCTCATTACACCTGCTGTTCCAACATCTCATTACACCTGCTGGTCCAACATCTCATTACACCTGCTGGTCCAACATCTCATTACACCTGCTGTTCCAACATCTCATTACACCTGCTGGTCCAACATATCATTACACCTGCTGGTCCAACATCTCATTACACCTGCTTCTCCAACATCTCATTACACCTGCTGGTCCAACATCTCATTACACCTGCTGGTCCAACATCTCATTACACCTGCTGGTCCAACATCTCATTACACCTGCTGGCCAACATCTCATTACACCTGCTGCTCCAACATCTCATTACACCTGCTGGTCCAACATCTCATTCCAAAATCATGGCCATTAATATGGAGTTGGTTCCCCCTTTGCTGCTATACCAGCCTCCACTCTTCTGGGAAGGATTTCCACTAGATGTTGGAACATTGTGCGGGGACTTGCTTCCATTCCGTGGTCCTCTGTAGCTCAGCTGGTAGAGCACGGCGCTTGTAACGCCAAGGTAGTGGGTTCGATCCCCGGGACCACCCATACACAAAAATGTATGCACGCATGACTGTAAGTCGCTTTGGATAAAAGCGTCTGCTAAATGGCATATTAATATTATAAGATAATTAGTGAGGTCGGGCACTGATGTTAGGCGATTAGGCCTGGCTCGCAGTAGGCATTCCAAAGGTGTTCGATGGGGTTGAGGTCAGGGCTCTGTGCAGGCCAGTCAAGTTCTTCCAGTTCAAACCATTTCTGTATGGACCTTGCTTTGTGCACAGAATCGTCTAGAATGTCATTGTATGCGGTAGCGTTAAGATTTCCCTTCACTGGAACTAAGGGGCCTAGCCCGAACCACGAAAAACAGCCCCAGACCATTATTTCTCCTCCACCAAACTTTACAGTTGGCACTATGCATTAGGGCAGGTAGCGTTATCCTGGCATCCGCCAAACCCAGATTTGTCCGTCGGACTGCCAGATGGTGAAGCGTGATTCATCACTCCAGAGATCGTGTTTCCACTGCTCCAGAGTCCAATGGCGGCGAGCTTGTTGGAAATGTTGCATCCTATGACCGTGCCACGTTGAAAGTCACTGAGCTCTTCAGTAAAGCCATTCTACTACTAATGTTTGTCTATGGAGATTGCATGGCTGTGTGCTCGATTTTATACACCTGTCAGCAACGGGTGCGACTGAAATAGCCGAATCCACTAATTTGATGGGGTGTCCACATACTTTTGTATATATAGTGTATGTGTAAAAATAAATACATATATACAGTACCAGTCAAAGGTTTGGACACAGCTACTCATTTAAGGGTTTTTCTTAATTTTTACTATTTTCTACATTGTAGAATAATAGTGATGACATCAAAACTATGAAATAACACACATGGAATCATGTAGTAACCAAAAAAGTATTAAACAAATCAAAAAATATTTTATATTTGAGATTCTTCAAAGTAGCCACCCTTTGCCTTGATGACAGCTTTGCACAATCTTGAGCAATTTCCAAACGCCTGAAGGTACCACATTCATCTGTACAAACAATCGTACGCAAGTATAAACACCATGGGACCATGCAGCTGTCATACCGCTCAGGAAGGAGACGCGTCCTGTCTCCTAGAGATGAACGTACTTTGGTGCGAAAAGTGAAAATCAATCCCAGAACAACAGCAAAGGACTTTGTGAAGATGCTGGAGGAAACGCGTACAAAAGTATCTATATCCACAGTAAAACGAGTCCTATATCGACATAACCTGAAAGGCCGCTCAGCAAGGAAGAAGCCACTGCTCCAAAACCGCCATAAAAGCCAGACTACGGTTTGCATCTGCACATGGGGACGAAGATCATACTTTTTGGAGAAATGTCCTCTGGTCTGATGAAACAAAAATTTAACTGTTTGGCCATAATGACCATCGTTATGTTTGGAGGAAAAAGGGTGTTGCTTGCAAGCCAAAGAACACCATCCCAACCGTGAAGCACAGGGGTGGCAGCATTATGCTGTTGGGGTGCTTTGCTGCAGGCGGGACTGGTGCACTTCACAAAATAGATGGCATCATGAGGAATGAAAATTATGTGGATATTTTGAAGCAACATCTCAAGACATCAGTCAGGAAGTTAAAGCTTGGTCACAAATGGGTCTTCCAAATGGACAATGACCCCAAGCATACTTCCAAAGTTGTGGCAAAATGGCTTAAGGACAACAAAGTCAAGGTATTGGAGTGGCCATCATAAAGCCCTGACCTCAATCCTATAGAAAATTTGTGGGCAGAACTGAAAAAGCGTGTGCGAGCAAGGAGGCCTATAAACCTGACTCAGTTACACCAGCTCTGTCAGGAGGAATGGGCCAAAATTCACCCAACTTATTGTGGGAAGCTTGTGGAAGGCTACCCGAAACGTTTGACCCAAGTTAAACAATTTAAAGGCAACACTACCAAATACTAATTGAGTGTATGTAAACTTTTGACCCACTGGGAATGTGATGAAAGACATTTAACATTCTTAAAATAAAGTGGTGATCCTAACTGACCTAAGACAGGGAATTCTTACTAGGATTAAATGTCAGGAATTGTGAAAAACTGAGTTTAAATGTATTTGGCTAAGATGTATGTAAACTTCAGACTTCAACTGTAGATTGTAATATGTATTTTTCTGGCTTGTCTTCCCCAGTGATTTGACCCACGCACTCCTACTGCTTATTATGTGACTTGTTAAGCGCATTTCTACTCCTGAAACTTTTCAGGATTGCCATAACAAAGGGGGTTGAATACTTACTGATTCAAGACATTTCAGCTTTTCATTTTTAATTACATTTGTAAAGACTTCGTAAAACATAATTCCATTTTGACATTATGGGGTATTGTGTGTAGGCCAGTGACCAGATAAATCTGAATTTTATGCATTTTAAATTCAGGCTTTAACATAACAAAATGTGGAAAATGTCAGTCAAGGGGTGTGAATACTTTCTGAAGGCACTTTATATACCTAAAATCCGGCAAATTGAGAGCTCTCCACTAAAGTTTTACAAACAATAAAAACCTTGGCGCGCCCGAAAATATTATTAAAAAGTTTGGTCCTTGGACACAGAGGGGTTAAACACTAAAGTTACCGTCCATCTAGTGAAGAGAGGAGAACCGGACAGAGGGATGGTAGGTAGCCAGCATCCGTCAACAAGAGAGGGAGAAGCCCTCCACGGTATTTAACA
>NW_025536814.1:0-12500 GCF_020615455.1 Coregonus clupeaformis
TATAATTTGCTGACTATGGACACATTTAATCCTTTTTTTTTTTTTATATACTTTGTTTATTGAATTTTCAGTACCAGCATTTAGTAAGTAATTACACTTGAAAGTTATTTGGTATGAATATGGAACAACATGAAGACATCAATACAGCAAAACATGGAGAGAGACAGACATGAAAGAAAAAAATAGACATTAAGTACATAAATAAGATAAAACACAAAAAAAAAAAAAAAAAAAAAAAAAAAAAGGAAGAATATCTGTTTTGATCCAGTTGTTATAGGTCAGCTAGCACAGTTATTACCGTCCTTAACATCCGAGATGTCGTATATGCACATACCAGGCTTCTTACATCACCAATATATAAATATACATCACTCTCTGGAGCTGCAGGGAAATGTATTCTTTTGACATAAGAAAAGAAGGGAGCCCACTTTGCATAAAATTTGTCTACAGACCCATTGAGTGTCTGTTTTATTTTCTCCAACTTTATGCAATTCAAAATAGATTTAATCCAAAGAGCATGAGAAGGGGCTGCAGAGGATTTCCATCTAAGTAAAATTAATCGTCTCGCTAACAACGTGACAAAGGCAATTACATCCTTATTCATTTTGGTCAATTGTATTGTGGGTAAGGAAACTCCAAATAATGCAATGAGAGGGTCTGGCTCGATCTGTGTGCCGCTTAATTCTGAGAGTGTGTTAAAGATGTCTTTCCAGAAACCAACAAGAGAGATGGGCAGCACCAAAACATGTGCACATGATTAGCAGGGGACTGGTTAAATCGAACACTATTAGGGTTCACATCCTTGTAAATTTTTGATAGTCTTGCTTTGGTCCAGTGAGCCCTATGAATGAGTTTGCATTGGATGAGGCCGTGTCGAGCGCAAATAGAAGAGCTATGTACCCTTTTGAGTGCCTCTTCCCATAGTTCATCAGATATTTCCTCACCCAGTTCCTCCTCCCAAGAGGATTTGATATTGTTTAATGAGATGGCTTGTAGTGAGCAAATTTGACTATAGATTATTGACATTGTGCCTTTCTGATTAGGAAGAGGGGTGAGAAATGTGTCGAACTGTGTTCCACTAGAAAGGTTGGGGAATCCTGGATCTATGCTGCGGATGTAACTCCGGACTTGTAAGAATCTAAAAAAATGATGTCTGGGGAGACCAAATTTAGCTGATAGTTGTTGAAACGTACTAAATGTATTGTTAGTATACAGATCTCTGAATCTTTTAATACCGAGATTAGACCATGTTGAGAAAGCACCATCAATCATAGATGGGGGAAAAGCTGGGTTTGAGGCTACCGGAGCCAAGGAAGAGGTTGTTTGAAACCCAAAGTGGCGCCTAAATTGATTCCAGATCTTCAATGTTGTTTTGCACATGTATTGTTGGTGAAGGAGGAGTAAGGGCCTGTAATAGAGGAGTGAGCGAGGGAAGACAGTGATGCCGGTGTAGACGAGGCAGCCTCCATCTCCAGCCGTTGGGGGGTGGGAATATTACTCTGCTCTGCAACCAGTACTGAATGATCCTAAGGTTAGCGGCCCAATAATAGAATCTGAAATCTGGTAGAGCTAGACCGCCGTCTGGTTTGGGCCTCTGCAAGAGCTGTTTCGCATCCTAGGAGGCTTTTTTGTCCCATATAAAGGGTAGAATTAGGGCCGTCGATCTTTTTGAAAAATGTATTGGGTAGAAATATTGGAAGGCACTGATAGAGGTATAAGAATTTAGGGAGAGTATTCATTTTAATAGAGTTAATTCTAGCAACTAAGGAGAGGTGTAGCAAAGACCACCGTTCCAAATCGTCCTTAGTACGGGTTAAGAGAGGAGCAAAGTTGGCTTGAAAAAGGTTTTCAAACCTAATTGTGACATGTACCCGAGATAAATAAAACTGCTGTGTGCTATTTTAAATGGCAAGTTATGTAAAGGGGATTTTTTTGCAGCCATGTTAAGTGGCATCAATTCACTTTTACTGAGATTTAGTTTATACCCTGATATGTGACCGAAGGATGCGAAAGTGGCAAGGGCAGCAGGGACAGACAGAAAGATTGGATGTGTATATTAATAAATCATCTGCATATAAAGACAGTTTGTGTTCGTGCCCGTATCTGACTATGCCTTTGATGAGGGGGTTGGAGCGAAGTGCTATTGCAAGTGGCTCTATGGCGAGGGCAAACAGTAAGGGACTTAAAGGGCAACCCTGACGTGTCGATCTTTGCAGAGGGAAGCGATCTGATTGAGTGTTATTAGTCCTGACAGAGGCTTGGGGGGGGATGAGTACAGAAGTTTTATCAGGTCATGAATTTGGAGCCAAAGCCAAATTTATTTAGAGTGTAAAAGGTATTTCCATTCCACCCGATCAAACGCTTTCTCCGCGTCCAGGGATATAATGGCTTCAGAGGTATTGTTGACAGAAGGATTGTATATAATATTAAATAATCTTCGGAGATTGAAGAATGAGTGTCTATTTTTTATAAATCCTGTTTGATCCGGAGAGATAATTGATGGGAGGACTGTTTCTAGCCGCGTTGCCAGAATTTTGGCTAGAATTTTATAGTCCACATTTAGCAGGCTAATTGGACGGTATGATGCACAGTCAAGAGGGTCTTTGTTTTTTTTAAGAATAACACAAATGGTTGCTTGAGTGAGAGTATGTGGGAGAGCACCATTTACAAATGCATCATTGTACATTTCAATTAGAATAGGGGCTATTTTGGTGATAAACTTTTTATAAAACTCTGTCGGGTAGCCATCAGGCCCTGGGCTTCTCCCAGATTGAAGGGATTTGACAGCGTTAGACAGTTCTTCAACAGTGATCGGCTGCTCTAATTTTTTACCAAATCCCGGCCGACCGAAGGCACAGATAGTGAGTGGAAGAATTATCCAATTCCAGTGTATCCGCTTTACTTTCAGAGGTATATAGAGACTGGTAAAATCTCTTGAACTCCTCATTGATCCCCCAGGATCTAATGATATCCCAGATGATGTACGAGATTTTTGTAATCTGAGATGATGATGATTGTTGACGTAACTTGTGAGCTAATAATTTACTGGCTTTCTCTCCTTGTTCATAGTAAGTGCTCCTAGACTTGACAAGCATTTCAGTAACCTGGTCTGTTAATAGTGTGTCAAATTCTGCTTGCAGAGTTAAACGTTCCTTATAAATATCTGGGGATGGTGAAACGGCATAAATGTCATCTAATTGGGCAATACAGCGTGTTAGCATAGATAACCTATTCCTTTTCAATTTGTTCTCATGTGCGGTGTAGGAGATAATTTCACCTCTGATATAAGCTTTCAAAGTTTCCCAGAGAGTAGACGAGAGATGTTTGGGGTTCTATTTGTAATCATGAAAAAAGTCGATTTGACTCAAAACAAAGTTGACAAAGTGTTCATTACTGAGCAGTTGGGTTTTTAGTCGCCAAAGCGGTCGCTGATTGTCAACATTTTGAAATGCTACTTCCATAGTAACAGGGGCGTGGTCAGATACAACAATTGGGTTATATGAACATGAAGTTATGGAGTGGAGGAGCCGGTCATCAACAAGGAAGTAGTCTATGCGCGTAAAAGTGTGGTGAACCGATGAGAAAAAAAGAGTATGCTTTCCCAGCTGGATTAACCATTCTCCAAGGATCTGAGACTGCGAATTCAGACATAAAGGTTCAAACAACTCTAGCTGAGGTTGATAGGGTGGTAGGTTTAGTGGAGGATCGATCCAATTGTGGGTCTAACCAACAGTTAAAGTCACCTCCCTAAAATCAACATATGGGTGGACATATCTGGGAGTGTAGAGAAAACCGATTTGAAAAAAATCACGTTGTCCCAATTAGGAGCATAGATATTAACAAGAAGAACCTTTGTATTGAGCAGCCTACCACTGACAATTATATATCTACCATGGGGATCTCGCGATCACCTTAGAACATGTAAAAGGTACCGATCTGTGAAGTAAAATAGCCACCCCTCTCGCCTTACTCTGAAATGAGGAATGGAACACCTGACCCACCCATCTGCACCTAAGACTTGAGTGTTGTGATACCTTCAGATGAGTTTCTTGGAGAAAGATGATGTGAGCTTTCAAATGATGAAGATGGTGTAGCACCTTACTACGTTTAACTGGGTTATTTATGCCCCTGCAGTTCCAAGTAATAAAATTAAAGCCATTCCCTCCAGCAGTATGGGCTACACTAGGCTGAGTCATATCTTAAGAGAGAGAGGATGTGTAAAGGACAAGGTACAATGTAAACTGAAGATCTTAGTTGAACCTAAAAGCGCAAATGTAAAAAAACAAAGACAAACGAAGAGGCACAAAAAACATATACAAACTATCATGAACAAACCCTTCCCTCACACCCGCCCTTGCCGAAGCATCTCCCCAAATGAGATGCAAGCAAAACCCTAAATACGAAGAAAGTTTAGAGCTAAGCATGATAACTCTTACTCTGTGCTACCTAAGATTAGTGACCATTTAACTAGAGTAAGCCAAACATGAATAGAATGGTCCCCAATAGAGTCTAAGGAAAACTATCCTCAATTAAGAGAGGTTTAACCTCGACGCAGATGGTAAATGATCAGACTGAAACAGCCATGCAGACCCCCAGATATTGGCATTAGAGGCGGCAAACCTGGGCTGGAAATAAAAAGATAAAGAAGAGAATGACATTCATATGTCGATGAACCCAGCAGAGATGGCTTCGTTAGTCACCCATTCGGCCTGCTAACTAGCCTGCTAGGAAGACCAGCTAGCCAACCATTTGTTACAAACCATGCGGTACAACAGCCGCTTTCACGTTCTTGTTGATGAAATCTGCCGCTATAGCCGGGTCCTCGAATCTGTGCATGGAGCCGTCCGGTAAAGTCAGTCTCAAAACCGCAGGGTAGATGAGGCCGAACTTCACGCCCGGGCAGGTGTGTAGTTGGCGTTTCACGGCTCCAAAGCTAGCCCGCCTCTTAGCCACAGCTGTTGTGTAGTCCGCAAATATCGAGACTCTTTTACCCTTATGTAGAAGAGGGGATGCTTCTCCCGATCTTCTCAGTATGTCGTTGCGGACGTGAAAGAAATGCACCCTGATGACAAATGGTCGTGGGGGTTCTCCATCCCTGGGTCGGCTACGCAGAGTGCGGTGAGCCCGGTCTAGCAATGGCTTCTCCTCTAGCCCGAGCAGCTCCTGAAGTAGCTGGGCCATGTACTCCGTGGGTCTTGGGCCTCCACTCCCCTCCGGTATTCCCAATAGACGAATGTTGTTCCTCCGCATTCTACTTTCCATATCTTCGCATCTATTATCGAGGAATGCCACCCTAGTTGTCAATGAGCCGACGCTAGCCTCTAGCTCGCTAATGCGAGTGCCGTGGTCTGTAGCCCCTCGCTCCAAATCCGATAAAGTCACCCCATGTGCGTCGAGCTTATTCTGTATACTCTCGATAGATTTTTTAAGCTCGTCTTTGATCGTTGATATCTCTGACCTGAGGTTGGTAGAGAGACAGTCAATTTTTCCGAAAATGTCGGCTTTGAGGGTGCCTATCACGGATTGTAGCATCTCCACAGTCAGTGTTTCCGTGGGGCCGGCATTGGTAGCGTTCGATGGCGGGGTGAGTCGGGAGAAGTTGCAGGCTTGTTGCGGCCTGCTCTTGCAGACTCTGTTTTTGGTCGGGTTGATGTCATTACGAATTTAAATTTATTAAACTTGAACTGAGTTGTTTATGGGTCTCTTCAGACGCCTGGGCAAACAGAAATGTATGCAGGTTTTGCAAAGTTAAATATATAAATTTGGTCACTAACTCAGGAGCGATAGGGAGACGCGTGCTACATCCTTGGCTTCCAACAGCGCCCCCGGACACATTTAATCCTAATCTGTACTGACCCTGACCCAGAACCATGGTGTCTGATGTGATGGTTTGAACACGGCTGTTTTGGGCGCTAGACCTCCATCAGAAGTATTTGATAGTGTGTGTCCCTAATGGGACCCTATATAGGGAATAGGACACAGCCGAAGAGAGAATCGTGAATCAATAAAAGCGCCGAACTAGGCCTAGATGTGAGAAGAAGTTCATGTTTTTAGTGGTCAAATTCTGTCTCTCTCACTCTGCACTAATGTGTAAAAGGTCAGAACTGAACAGCAAAGTAATGCAACTTTGTAAAGCTCTGATTAAAACACCCACAACTAAAGGACTAATTCCGTCGCCATAGCCGCGGCGGCATCGCTTGTTGCTACGCTACGACCTCCCCGCCTGTTGATTTGTCAAAGCTTGCTGTTGGTCGCTATGGTTACAAGGTTCCCTTTGGATTGTTTGTGTTGCTGCTCCTCCTCCTGTACAACAACCGCTGGGGTCGTCGGCCCGGCGACGGTTACCATAGAAATACAGTGAAACTAATCAACCAATCGATGATAGTTTGATCTAACTAACAGCTAGGAAAGGAATGAGGAGAGGCCATGCATCAGTTTAAAACACACAGGAGGACAACAATAGGTCATTACTGAGTCGGTCAAGGCCAGTGCATCAGGGACATTGCGAGGAGGTCAGTCAACCAACCGGTCAGGCATCTCAAAAGGTCAATAAAATGGCCACCTTATGCTTCTGGCCAGCGGACGTTCAGTTCAGCTCAACAGCAAAGCATGCAGCTCAATGTGTGTGTCCATTTGAAATGACAGGGGAATCATAGGACATGCTATAGTGTGTGTGTGTGTGTGTGTGTGTGTGTAGTTGTGTGTGTGTAGTTGTGTGTGACACAGAGACACAGTAAAAACAACCAACCCGTCTGTCATCTCAACGTCCATTTCAGTTTCTTCATCCTGTCTTTACAGCAGTCGTCATCTCATTCATACACCGTCATGGCTTAAAGTTTTCACTTTTTACAATTATTACGTTACTTTTGACATGATAATCCATTAATTATATACGAAGATTCTTCTTCTCCTTTAAAAGATGACTGTGAAAGTCCTTTCAGTGCAGTCGTCATAATAATAAATCACTTACATCTTAAAAACAACACAAAAAGGGATTCAGTGGTTGAATTCTAAATGCTGCCCTACTGCATATGATACAGGGACGCTGACCAATGGGACAGGTTGGGTTATAGGCGTCTCCTCCTAGAGCCCCTATTCCCTACAAAGTGCACTACTTTTGACCATAGCCCCCTGGAGCAAACGTAGTGCACTACAGAGAATAGGGTGCCATTCGAAGCGATGCCCAGGCTAGCTAGTTCACTGCGAGACCGGGATCATAGCAACAAAATGTTAACAGTGAACACCTTGTCTGTCTTTCTGTGTCTGTCCGTCCGCAGTGACAACGATACAATCTCTTGTTTTGTTTTTTTAAAGATGCGGATTACTATGGCTATTAATAGATCCTTTTAACTCGGAAAGATACGTAAAAACAACTTCCTTCCTCTCTTCCTCTGTCATATTGGTGTCGGCGAGAGAGAGTGAATTAATTAAAATAATATAATATAGATTTGATAATTATTGACAACATCGAGCAGGCACATCACCCTGGTTGACTCTCAAATGGCACGCTATTCCCTTCATAGTGCACTACTTCAAAGTACGTAATAGGATACCATTTGGGATGCAATACCCTTACCTATCCAAGCAACACCTGTAGTCGAGTCAGTTTAAATCATTACTTTGCCATCTGTAACAAAACAAAACACTGAAAAATAGAAGCATTGAACTTTTAAATATAGGAAATACTTTAGATTCGTTTTTATCGTGAGATGTAATCTTGATTTCGCACCACAATGAATGAAGTAAAAGTCCTCACAGGAAAATATACAATTCAGTTTTCTTCCTTATTTTTTTTGGGGGGTTTGAATATAATTTTTCTGAGTTCATCATCAAGGTGCTGGAAGTCCCTCATGTCATGTACGGGTGGGTGGGTTGTTGTCGTCCGTCTTAATGAATGGTCCGGGGGGAAACGAGGGTGCAGGCGGAACCAAAATAATCTCAAGGAGAAAATTCTTCTTTCTTTCAATTATTTCTCTAGAAGGGAGGAGTCAAGAAGTAGCTAGCTAGCAGTGTCCTAACACTCTAAAATGGCTTCCCTTCTCTGTCACCTCTCTGCTTTCCTGTTTGGCTAGTACAGTAAGACACTACATACATCATCTATCATGTTGCTTTCCTGTCACCCCTTCAATTATTTCAGATCAGCAGCTGAGAGAGAAAGGAGATGAGGCCATCTGATTTGGAAAAAGAAAGCCTCTCTCTCTCCTCCCTCCCTCCCTCCCTCCTTCCCTCCCTCCCTCCCTCCCTCCCCTCCGAGTGATGTCTGGTGATAGGGGCTACCCATCTCAGAGTGATGTGTCTCGGTGGATACTCTGTAGAACAGTCCAGTAGTTTCTGATAGGGGTTGCCAGGTGAGGCTACGGTCTGGAAGACAGGAGACTGGAAGGCTCTGCGGTCTAACTCCTCATCTATCTGGTGTCTGTAGAAGTCCATGGCTACCAGACAGAACAGGTTGACGTCCACCACATCACTCTTACCCATACGGCTGATGACATGGGGCAGGCTGGGGGGGGGAGAGGAGTTAAGGAGAGGTGGAGATGAGAATATGACTTCTACTTCTCTACCACACACACACACACACACACTCTCTCTCACCCACCTCCCCATCTAGTAAGGATACAGAGCAGAGACCCACTGGGAGGTGGAGGCAGAGATAAAGAAACAGGACAGACTCCCACATTGCCATGGCTACTGGGGTTCTCTGGGTGAAGTTAGACAGAGACAGCAACACCCAGTCTGTCACCATACTGGACTGGCCTGTAGCATGGAGGGTCTGGAACACCTGAGACAGAGGGAGAGAGAGAGAGAGAGAGGAGAGAGAGAGAGAGAGAGAGAAAGGAGAGAGAGAGAGAGAGAGAGAGAGGAGAGAGAGAGAGAGAGAGAGAGAGGAGAGAGAGAGAGGGAGAGAGAGAGAAGAGACAGAGAGGAGAGAGAGGGAGAGAGACAGAGAGATACAGAGAGAGGGAGAGAGAGTGAGAGAGAGAGAGAGAGAGAGAGAGAGAGAGAGGGAGAGAGACAGACAGAGAGAGAGGAGAGAGAGGGAGAGAGACAGAGAGAGAGAGGGAGAGGAGAGAGAGAAGGAGAGAGACAGAGCAAGAGAGAAAGAGAGAGAGAGAGGAGAGAGGGAGAAAGAGAGGAGAGAGTGAGCGAGAGAGCGAGAGAGAGAGAGAGGAGAGAGAGGAGAGAGAGAGAGAGAGAGGAGAGACAGAGCAAGAGAGAAAGAGAGAGAGAGGAGAGAGGGAGAAAGAGAGGAGAGAGTGAGCGAGAGAGCGAGAGAGAGAGAGAGGAGAGAGAGGAGAGAGAGGAGAGAGAGAGAGAGAGAGAGAGAGAGAGAGAGAGGGAGAGAGAGTTAGACGAGAGACAGCGGAACTCGGGGGGTTGTCTGTCACACCCACCTTTACTGTCCACCATTCTCACACTGACCTTGTAGGCAGACGGTAGCCATGAACTGTGGGTAAGGCTGCTGATTGGACAGGAACTCTCCGATGACCTTGTTCATGACGTCCTGCGGTGGGAAGAAGTCATCCAGGAACTGAGGAAGATCCTGGCCACTACCCGTGCCTCGCTGGGGAAACCCTTACGGATCCTGGGACAACAACGAGGAAATATCGGGAATAACGGTCATGGAAAACCAGACAGCAGAAAACAACTGTGAGACTGGGTACATGAAACATTGTTATAAAAATAGACCCCCAAAAATAAAAGGATCCTGGAAGACCAGGAATAACAGACATGGAAAACCAGCGATATATCAGTCTATTTCTATGGTTGATATGAGAAAACAGTGTTTCATTAATTTAGCAGATGGGCTAACAGGGGGGTATAGAGTAATGTTGTGAAGCACCACTGGATGAAATATGACGGAGTGTTGTGTGTTTGACGGAGTGAGGAGACGTGGGTATGTCCAGCCGTGTTGTGTGTTTGATGGAGTGTTGTGTGTCCGATGGAGTGTTGTGTGTTTGACGGAGTGTTGTGTGTCTGATGGAGTGGTGTGTGTTTGACGGAGTGTTGTGTGTCCGATGGAGTGTTGTGTGTTTGTGGTGTTGTGTGTCACGATGGAGTGTTGTGTGTTTGACGGAGTGTTGTGTGTCTGATGGAGTGTTGTGTGTCTGATGGAGTGTTGTGTGTTTGACGGAGTGTTGTGTGTCTGATGGAGTGTTGTGTGTTTGACAGAGTGTTGTGTGTCTGATGGAGTGTTGTGTGTCCGATGGAGTGTTGTGTGTTTGACGGAGTGTTGTGCGTCCGATGGAGTGTTGTGTGTTTGACGGAGTGTTGTGCGTCCGATGGAGTGTTGTGTGTTTGACGGAGTGTTGTGTGTCTGATGGAGTGTTGTGTGTCTGATGGAGTGTTGTGTGTTTGATGGAGTGTTGTGTGTTTGACGGAGTGTTGTGTGTCCGATGGAGTGTTGTGTGTCTGATGGAGTGTTGTGTGTCTGATGGAGTGTTGTGTGTTTGACGGAGTGTTGTGTGTCTGATGGAGTGTTGTGTGTCTGATGGAGTGTTGTGTGTTTGACGGAGTGTTGTGTGTTTGATGAGTGTTGTGTGTCCGATGGAGTGTTGTGTGTCTGATGGAGTGTTGTGTGTCTGATGGAGTGTTGTGTGTCTGACGGAGTGTTGTGTGTCTGATGGAGTGTTGTGTGTCTGATGGAGTGTTGTGTGTTTGACGGAGTGTTGTGTGTTTGACGGAGTGTGTAGACGTGTGTATGTCCAGCCGCGTTACCGTCACCACCCTACCTGTCGAAGAGCACAGAGACCCTCTCCATGGCAACGATGACAGACTCACTGTCGGGGGCCTGAGGGTCAACAGCGTCGGTCGGGCGACCAGGGCTGGCCTTCTCCTTGCCTGAGGAGAAAGCAACAGGACCCGAGGTAACCTCTGACCCCTGACCTCTAACCTCTGACCCCAACGCTGACTCTGTTGTACAGGCTGAGGTACGCACCGCTGGGAGGATGAGAGGGTGATTTCGTTGGGATTATTAAATTATTAAAACGATTGATTGATGGAAAAGTTAGGTTATTTTTTATATTCATAGACAAAGCTGGTTTGGGGGTTTTGGAGTAGCCTGTGTACCAGTCTGTGTGGCTAACGTTCCACTCCTTGTCCTCTGTGTCATCGCCAATGTGGAACGTTACGTAAACAGACCGGTTCCCAGGTTAGTTTGGGAGGGAGGAGTTTGTAGGGTTGGGGGTTAGTTAATTGGTCGTAGGATGGTAGGAGGGAAACTTGTTTTCCTGTCCTGGAAAGAAAGGGGATTCTTAGTATTGTTAGCATTAGCTATATACTTTATTATGTTAGTGTTAGCTATATTAGCGATCGCTATAGCCTCTACATTGTTATGTTAGCGATAGCTATAGCCTCTTCACTGTTATGTTAGCGATAGCTATAGCCTCTTCACTGTTATGTTAGCGATAGCTATAGCCTCTTCACTGTTACCAATTTGTAAGTCGCTCTGGATAAGAGCGTCTGCTAAATGACGTAAATGTAAATGTAATGTTAGCAATAGCTTCAACATTGTTATGTTAGCGATAGCTATAGCCTCTACATTGTTATGTTAGCGATAGCTATAGCTTCAACATTGTTATGTTAGCGATAGCTATAGCTTCAACATTGTTATGTTAGCGATAGCTATAGCCTCTACATTGTTATGTTAGCAACAGCTATAGCCTCTACATTGTTATGTTAGCAACAGCTATAGCCTCTACTTTGTTATGTTAGCAACAGCTATAGCCTCTACATTGTTATGTTAGCAACAGCTATAGCCTCTACTTTGTTATGTTAGCGATAGCTATATCCTCTACATTGTTATGTTAGCGATAGCGATAGCTATAGCCTCTACATTGTTATGTTAGCAACAGCTATATCCTCTACATTGTTATGTTAGCGATAGCTATATCCTCTACATTGTTATGTTAGCGATAGCTATAGCCTCTACATTGTTATGTTAGCGATAGCTTTATTCCAGCTCTAGCATGGCTGGGGCGCATACAGGACACTTGTTGTACACCTACAGCGTAATGCATTATTATCATGCGTACATGCAAGCGTAAGCTAACTATAATTAGTTTAGTGATAATGGCTAATAAGTTAGTTGTCTTGGAACTACATACATGCAGGGCTAGGCTAGTTAACATTAGTTAGGTTATAGTAACTAGTATCTAGTTACCCTACTTGTGTAATATGAGTAGGATGGTATCGTTGTTGTAAAATGATAGATGTCTTACCTGTGTACATGCAGATAGCAGGTATAAGCTAGCTACAGTTAGTTAGCCAGGTATAGGTATGTCTAGATGTCTTACCTGTGTACATGCAGCTATGAGCTAGCTAGCGTTAGTAAGATGATACAAAGTAGCTAACGTTTGTTAGGTGATAGTAACTAGTATCTATTAGTCTTACCTGTGTACATGCAGCTATGAGCTAGCTAGCGTTAGTAAGATGATACAAAGTAGCTAACGTTTGTTAGGTGATAGTAACTAGTATCTATTAGTCTTACCGTGTACATGCAG